>NW_026652283.1:122116739-122155063 GCF_009828535.3 Hylobates moloch
ATTGGAATAGTTTCAGAAGGAATGGTACCAGTTCCTCCTTGTACCTCTGGTAGAATTCAGCTGTGAATCCATCAGGTCCTGGACTCTTTTTGGTTGGTAAGCTATTGATTATTGCCACAATTTCAGAACCTGTTATTGGCCTATTCAGAGATTCAACTTCTTCCTGGTTTAGTCTTGGGAGGGTGTATTTATCGAGGAATTTATCCATTTCTTCTAGATTTTCTAGCTTATTTACATAGAGGTGTTTGTAGTATTCTCTGATGGTAGATTGTATTTCTGTGGGATCGGTGGTGATATCCCCTTTTTCGTTTTTTATTGCATCTATTTGATTCTTCTCTCTTTTCTTCTTTATTAGTCTTGCTAGCGGTCCATCAATTTTGTTGATCTTTTCAAAAAACCAGCTCCTGGATTCATTAATTTTTTGAAGGGTTTTTTGTGTCTCTATTTCCTTCAGTTCTGCTCTGATTTTAGTTATTTCTAGCCTTCTGCTAGCTTTTGAATGTGTTTGCTCTTGCTTTTCTAGTTCTTTTAATTGTGATGTTAGGGTGTCAATTTTGGATCTTTCCTGCTTTCTCTTGTGGGCATTTAGTGCTATAAATTTCCCTCTACACACTGCTTTGAATGTGTCCCAGAGATTCTGGTATGTTGTGTCTTTGTTCTCGTTGGTTTCAAAGAACATCTTTATTTCTGCCTTCATTTCATTATGTACCCAATAGTCATTCAGGAGCAGGTTGTTCAGTTTCCATGTAGTTGAGGGGTTTTGAGTGAGTTTCTTAATCCTGAGTTCTAGTTTGATTGCACTGTGGTCTGAGAGACAGTTTGTTATAATTTCTGTTCTTTTACATTTGCTGAGGAGAGCTTTACTTCCAACTATATGGTCAATTTTGGAATAGGTGTGGTGTGGTGCTGAAAAAAATGTATATTCTGTTGACTTGGGGTGGAGAGTTCTGTAGATGTCTATTAGGTCCACTTTATGTAGAGCTGAGTTCAATTCCTGGATATCCTTGTTAACTTTCTGTCTCGTTGATCTGTCTAATGCTGACAGTGGGGTGTTAAAATCTCCCATTATTATTGTGTGGGAGTTTAAGTCCCTTTGTAGGTCACTGAGGACTTGCTTTATGAATCTGGGTGCTCCTGTGTTGGGTGCATATATATTTAGGATAGTTAGCTCTTCTTGTTGAATTGATCCCTTTACCATTATGTAATGGCCTTCTTTGTCTCTTTTGATCTTTGTTGGTTTAAAGTCTATTTTATCAGAGACTAGGATTGCAACCCCTGCCTTTTTTTGTTTTCCAGTTGCTTGATAGATATTCCTCCATCCCTTTATTTTGAGTCTATGTGTGTCTCTGCACATGAGATGGGTTTCCTGAATACAGCACTCTGATGGGTCCTGACTCCTTATCCAGTTTGCCAGTCTGTGTCTTTTGATTGGAGCATTTAGCCCATTTACATTTAACGTTAATATTGTTATGTGTGAATCTGATCCTGTCATTATGATGTTAGTTGGTTATTTTGCTCGTTAGTTGCTATAGTTTCTTCCTAGCCTCGATGGTCTTTACAATTTGGCATGTTTTTGCAGTGGCTGGTACTGGTTGTTCCTTTCCATGTTTAGTGCTTCCTTCAGGAGCTCTTTTAGGGAAGGCCTGGTGGTGACAAAATCACTCAGCATTTGCTTGTCTGTAAAGTATTTTATTTCTCCTTCACTTATGAAGCTTAGCTTGGCGGGATAGGAAATTCTGGGTTGAAAATTCTTTTCTTTAAGAATGTTGAATATCGGCCCCCACTCTCTTCTGGCTTGTAGAGTTTCTGCTGAGAGATCATAACGTGCAGGTTTGTTATGTAGGTATACATGTGCCATGATGGTTTCCTGCACCTATCAGCCATCATCTAGGTTTTAAGCTCCGCATGCATTAGATATTTGTCCTAATACTTTCCCTCTCCTCATCCGATACCCTCAAACAGGTCCTGGTGTGTGGTGTTCCCCTCCCTGTGTCCATGTGTTCTCGTTGTTCAACTCCCACTTATGAGTGAGAACATGCAGTGTTTGGTTTTATGTTCTTGTGTTAGTTTGCTAAAAATTTTTTCCACCTTCCTATCATCAGTGTTAGAACAGGTTAACATTTTCATTCAGAAATGTGAAGTATTTATTGAACACCTACTGCATGCTAGGCACTGGGCAATTCACTGGGTATGAAGTGGTCCACAGCACAGATTTAAAGCATGCGTGTGAGGGATATAAACATAGTCACACAAACATGTGTTTGTATATATGTGTTTGTGTGACTATATTTACACACTGGTAAGTACTGTGAAGGAAAAGTGTATAATAATATGGAAAGCCAAAAAAGTGAAATGTAAAGAAGGCATTTCTGCGGGAGGGCCATCTGTGGGTGACACAGAACCAAGTGATGATGAGCAGGAGCTGATGCAGGCCAGATGGCAGCCCTGGTGTGTGGCTGGAGCTGTGCACCTCACGCAGGTGGGGTGAAGTGAGGGGTTGAGGCAGGAGGGGCAGGCAGGGCTGAGAACACATGGGGTCTTGGGGGCCATTCAATAATTTTGGAATTAATCATGTTAAAAGGAAAGGTTTAAATGAATTAAATTTAGCAGAGTTTATTTGAGCAATAAACGATTCAGGAATCGGATAGCCCTCAGAACCCAAGGAGGTTCAGAGAGCTCCACTCAGCAGTTTGAGCAGCCAGCTTTTATAGGCCAAACATGGAAGCAATATAGAGAAGTCACCTGATTGGCTGCAGCTCTGCATCAGCCTCATTTGGGCAAGGGATGAAGAGTTGGTTGCCTGTCATTGGCTGAAATGTGGCTGTTTGTGATTGGCTGAAACTCAGCTGTTCATTATACTCCTAAATTGGTTGTGCTTTGTTACTGGAAACTGAAAGTATGGGGACAGCCTCCTGCTGACTTAAGAATCTTAATGGCTGTGGAATGCCACAGGATATAATCACCTCGTGTGACAGCCTTCTAGGTGGGCTCTTAGCCCACAGACAAAGAATTGCACCGTCTGGGTTCTGTCCTTAGCTCCGCCCCAGACTATGTCAGTGGCTTACAAGTATCCATTAACACTTTGGACATTCCTCTTCTCCTTTACCCTTCTCTTTGCTTATTTGTAAACTATGGACAATAACAATTGCCTGGTACTAACAGCAGGGTAAGAAGTAATGATAAAATCATGAGAGATTTCCACATATGGAGTCAGGCTATGTTTTACACTTAGCTCCTTGGTACCATGGCATGCGAGTTTAATGCAGCTAGAGAGTAATATAACAATGAACATATTGGTAAGGCCTGCACAATGGTTCTCATGAAATGCAGCACTTGGTGAGAACAACCAGGATCATTTTGCTTAGCGGGCAGTTGATTACAATGTTTTCTCACATGTTCTAAAGGGAAACAGTTGGGTTCACAGCATTTTATTTATAGGTAGTGTTCCCTGAAGGGAAAAGGCAAATTTAATTTAATTTTCATTTTACTTCTCATGTCTGTTCATTTAACGTATCTGTACTGAGAGTGAATAAGTTCAGAGCAGAGAGAAATGCTTTAATTTGTGCAGTTTGGGGCTGAAAATTGCTTGCTGTTTTGAAATTCTTTTCCCAGACTCGTGAGGTGCTTTGGGATATTGTTGTGAGATAATAAGGCACATGTGCTTTGACAGGGAAAGGCAGCATGCTGTGCTCCCCCTGTTGTTATGGCTTCAGGCAACCTTTGAAAAGTTACCATTTACCAAGGTCCACCTTGAGATACCTTCAAAAACTGCATTTAAGTCTTGTTTGAAACCTTAAGCGTTGCATATAGATCAATACTTCTGAAGAACTAATGGACAGCTGGTGAGTGGATGGCAGTATCTAAGGGGGACACATTCATTAATGGAAAGGTCATCGAGGAGGAAACACAACCATTGGTGCAGCTCCTGGTCCTCTTCCTGCAAGGGGACCCGTATCCGTTTATGCCTCCACTGTGGGAAGGCAGATAAATTTTGTGATTCTCCATGATGGCTATTGATGGCAATGATTGAAGGCGTTAATACTGATTAGTGCTAGCTGAAGTCAATGACTTTATTATGTGTATACTCTCCAGTGGGAAATTACATTGAAAAGTTTATTTTCTGAGCATTTCCAAGTCGAGACCATCTCCTTGTCAAATGTAATTAAATAAAACGTCTCTTCACAAATATTGCATCTGCGAACAGTCTCTTAAGAGATTCTATACTGAAATTGTGTTGATAATTACTTTGTTACATAGCCTAATTAATCAAAGTCAGTTAGGTAAGAGTGGATTTTTATTCTTCTCTCCAGGTCTTGTAGCCCGGGTCTGGTGGGGAAAGCATGAATCTGGTGTTTGAAAGTCCCAGTTCTAGTCCCTGCTTAGGCACACACTTGCAGTTTCATAGCTGTAACACGTTGAACTAGATGGTCTCCAAGCTTCCTTAAGCTCTGAAAGTCGCTAATTTTTATTCATATTTCATGTGACTGAACTATACTCCCTCCATTGTATAAAGTCAAGCACTCTCCTACCATGTCTTCTCTCTGCAAAGTACTCTTCCATTTCTACTTTATTTATAAAAGTTAATGCTAGATCTGAGCTCTCATGATACAAGGCTTAATTCAATTAATTAAAATTATTTTAATCAAGTCTTTTTTTTTTTTTTTTTTTTTGAGACAGAGTCTTACTGTGTCGTCCAGGCTGGAGTGCCGTGGCATGATCTCAGCTCACTGCAACCTCCACCTCCTGGGTTCAAGCGATTCTCCTGCCTCAGTCTCCAGAGTAGCTGGGATTACAGGTGCCCCCCACCACACCAGGCTAATTTTTGTAATTTTTAGTAGAGACGGGGTTTTGCTATGTTGGCCAGGATGATCTGGAACTCCTGACCTCCGGTGATCTGCTGGCTTCGGCCTCCCAAAGTGCTGGGATTACAGGCATGAGTCACCACGTTTGACCAATCAAGTCTTGTTGTACAGACTTTTGCCATCTTTTGCTGCATGTGCAGGGTAATGTCCTAGGCTCTTTTTGGTCGTCTCTCATGTCATTGCTCCATTCTTTCTCAGAATTTTTCTTCTTCCTTGCCTTTGTTCCCCTCTGATCATTTTTCATTTTATCTTGATACTTATGCATACTTATAATTCTACTTCTTGATTGCCAGTTTCATTAGTTAGGGTAGGCTTAGGCTATGAAGTGATAGAAATAAACCTTGAAATTTAAATGCATCAGTGTAATGTTTATTTCTAGCGCATGTCAAAATCTAGTACAGTTTGGATAGGTCTCCTGGGAGGCTCTCCTCCAGGCTGTGACTCAGGGATCCAAGCGTTTCTATCTTGTGATGTCGTCCTTCTCCACATATGCCTCAAACACACAGAGGATTCCCCGGTGGAAGGGTTTAAGATTGGTCTGCAGATGATGTACATCACTTTCTTCTACTTCCTATTAGTCTGAACCCAGGGACATGACCTCAGTCTAACTATAAGGGAGGCCTCCAAATTCTTCATGAATGGCCAGGCTAATGTCAACCAAGTCATGTTAAAGTCTAGGCATCTAGAAAGGAGAGAATTTTAGAATTGGGGGAATGGAAAAAGTGACAAAGTGAAAAATGGGAAGAAATACATAAGATGTAGTATTCATAATAAATTGAAAAGTAAATAACTTTTGTTAATTTGTGAATATAAAATCAATAGTTATGGTGGTAATGACAATGATAATATGAGCTAATATATATCGAACACTTTCTTTCTTGAAGGCACTATGCCAATGTACTTTAAATGCATTGGTTTTTATAATCCTTATAATAACTTTATAAAGATTATTGTTATTCCATTTAAGGATGAAGAAGCCGAGGCTTGTAGATGAACTTAAGATCTTTCAGAGAGAAAGTGGCAGACTGAGGTTTCACAGCCAGACTCTAAAGCCCATTTTCTTAACATCACCTTTCTCTGTATCCCCTAAAATAATAATGATGCTTTACCTCGTTGACTTTCATCCTCACTACGGACACATGACATTGGGGCTTTTACAACTTTACAGATGAAGAAACTGAAATTTGGAGAGGTTCAATTACTTGTAGCAAAACCATAGTTCCTAAAAATAATAAGGACAAATAATTGAAGCCAAATAAATCTAACTGAGTTAACTGAAGTTCTATAGCATTACCTTTAAATCGAAAACATCCTGTACAACTTTTAGGGCTTCCAGCTAAAAAACCCCTTCGTTCCTGCTATTGCCTTCTCAGGAAGTATCTATCACTGGTATTTAGCACTGGCAGAGTATAAAAGGTTATTGGAAAAGAATTATTGGTCCCTGTTTGAGTCTAACTGGACTATTTTGATGACTCCTGCTGCTTTAAGATAACACCATATTGTGTTTCCTCTCTGTTTTGATGTTTTTATGCAAAGATTTCTGGAGTTTTAAATTTCATTGAAGTGTACCACAAGTCATCTGTTATTTTACAATATTTTATATCTTTCAATACATCACAGAACTGAGTAAAGATTTCTTAAAAGACCAGAACATAAAATATTGAATTACTTATTTGAGAGCAATTTATTTTGAAGCTCTTGCTGTATTCATGGGGAGAAAAAAAGCAACTATGATAAAACCATAAAGCAAAATATTCTGAAAGGTTACATGTCATTGAACTATTCTAGTTGCTTTTCTTTGTTGCCTAAGAAACTGGATAACTTCAAACATCCAATTCAAAGTCATAACCTCTAAATTGCATTCCTTTTTTTTTTGTTTTTTTTGAGACAGCCCAGGCTGGAGTGCAATGGCCCTATCTCGGCTCACTGCAGGCTCCGCCCCCCCGGGGTTCAGGCCATTCTCTTGCCTCAGCCTCCCGAGTAGCTGGGACTACAGGCGCCTGCCACCTCACCTGGCTAGTTTTTTGTATTTTTAGTAGAGACGGGGTTTCACTGTGTTAGCCAGGATGGTCTCGATCTCCTGACCTCGTGATCCACCCGCCTCAGCCTCCCAAAGTGCTGGGATTACAGGGGTGAGCCGCTGGGCCCGGCCTAAATTGCATTCTTAATAGTTAGCACATTTTCCCTTTAGTGACAATGAGTTAATTTAATGTCAGTAAAATCTGCAGTTTATATAACATTTTTTGCTTTTTTAAAAAAACCCCTCACTCCATACTCACATGCAGCATGGCTGTAGTTGAGGGCATGGACTGGACACAACCTGTCTGCCGTTGACTGGCTATTGAGATGACTGGCCATTGACTGGCCGTTGACTGGCTGTTGATGACCTTGCACAGCTTATTTCACTCTCTGGCTGTGGTTTCTGCTCATAGGGGTAATAGTGCCCAGCTCACAGGGTAGTTATGAAGTTAAATAAACAATATTTGTAAAACACCTAGAGCCATTTCTGGCACAATGAAAATTATATAAGTATTTGATATTTTAAAAACCTCATTTTTATGCTATTAATCTGCAGTGCACACTTGGCGTAGAGCCAGTATCATTTACATTTCACTTAGAAGTAATTTTTCTTTTGAGAGAGGTTGGTCCACTAAGATTAAAGGTAGAATGGCTGATTCATGACCAGGACCTGCCAAGTCACTGGGAATAGGATACACTGTTCACTCTTTCTTTTGCAGAGAAAAGACCCTGGAGAAATAGATTAAAGGAGAGCAAATCAGATAGGGTAATGCATTACTTATCTCAAATCTTCTTGTATAACAAGCTCACATTCCAGAGAAGGGGACACATAAAGTGCACATAAATGACCATGTTGAAACAGGATATGAGAGAGGACTGTGAAGATGCTTAAGAGAAGAGAAGACGTTGTGGATAATTTTGCACAAAGGATGTCCAACAGGAGAGACTATGCAGAGGTGGTAGAAAAAGGCCTCTACAGGCTGGGCATGGTGGCTTACACCTGTAATCCCAGAACTTAGGGAGGCCGAGCTGGGCAGATCACAAGGTCCAGAGTTTGAGACCAGCTGGGCCAACATGGTGAAACACCATCTCTACTAAAAATACAAAAAATTAGCTGGACGTGGTGGCGTGTGCCTGTAATTCCAGCTACTTGGGAGGCTGAGGCAGGAGAATAGCTTGAACCTGGGAGATGGAGGTTGCCGTGAGCCGAGATCATGCCACTGCACTCCAACCTGGGCAACAAGAGTGAAACTGTCTCAAAAAAAAAAATTCATAGTTTCTTAGTATTTGTAGATGGGATATTATTATTTTATATATGGGAAATACAAAACAGATGACTTAGGTCAGAGAAAGCTGGTATTTAAACTACTTTGGCTATTGGATAATTATGCATTTTAATCAAAGAGTTTCCAGAAATGGAATGTTCTCAGAATGAAGAATTTGCCCGTTGTCAAATTACACCATACAATAATTTTAATCTATTGGAATTCCAGGAAAGAATAGTTAACTTTTATTTTTAATATTATGAAAATAAGAGAAAAAAGCAGATGACATTCAAATAAATGCTCTTTCTTTATATATTTGGGTTTATAACCTGTATCTTTTCATGCATCATAATATTCCTCTGAGAAACATATATATATATGTGTATATATATGTATGTATATACTTGAATGTTTTTTAACTTTAGAATTCAGGCTATAAACATTGGCATACTATTTAGGGTTAAGGTTAACCTGGGGTTTGTTCTGAGGCTACGATCCTTGGGGGGTTGACCTGGGTTCAACTGGGCATTGATTGTTGAGTGACTACAAGGCACATGTGAGGGACAAAGTGGATGGAGGCATCACAAGGGTGAAGAGGAAAGAAACAGACCTGGAACAGGGCCCAAGCAAGCTGAAGTGGAAGTGACCAAGGGCACTGTGGAAACCAGGCAAGGGGGCCAGGGACCCTTTTCACTGGGTGCTGGCTTCAGGGGTCATTGTCTAATTTAAGGTCACAGAGCCAGCCTGGATGTTTGACCCTTCCTCCAGCAGTGCTGCGGGTATGCCTATCACCCATCTCACCCAAAAGCCACGTGTGTGCAACATCTAGCTCAGGTGTTTCCAACATGTCCATGACGGGCTGTAAGGACTGCGTGTTTGGGGATGGGGAAGGAGCAGTATTTCTCCTAGTTCTCCTCATAGGTGGTGATCGACATTGCCCTTGGACTATGCTGAGGGACATTGAACAAGTGGATAAGTGGGGGTAGGAGAGACGGGTTTGGTTCCGTAGTGATTAGACCCTGTGTCAGCCTGGCTAGCGAGACTGGGCCTGGACCCACAGCATCACAGACTACATACATATTTCTGCCATTTTAGTAACTGATCTCTTGCTTGACAGTTTCCCTTTGCCTTTTTGACCCTTTCTCTGATAGAAATAAGAAATCTCCTGAATTCACTTTTCAGGTGAGTGACTCTGGATCCAAAATGTGAAACACAAGGTCCAATAACTTTGTTGGACATAAGGCCTGCTGCTTCTCTCACTTTATGTGGAGTTAAAGATTCTGAGAAGTATGGACACCTCCAAAATTCTTGACAACAGGATTAGCTGCAGAGTTCCCCATCTCACTAAAGATGTTTCAGGAGTGTTCAGTAGACAGCTGAATCTTACTGCCTCAACTTAACTGTGTGACTGCCTGAGTCACATGGTCAAAAGGGGAATCTCTTTATTTAGTATATGCAAATAAGAGAATTGTAATTTCTTTGAAGAAATGAGGAAACTTATCACATTCATTTGGATAAGCCACATCAAGACCTTAAAAGCACAAAGACTGAGCTAAAAATCTTGATTGCTTGTGGTTCGCACAGCACCTTTGAATTCTGCAAAGCATTTACTATAGTACCTCTGTGTGCACAATAAGTATTAATTAGCAATGATGATTTGATCATAGGCAAAAGAGTTTCAAAGAGAATAATAAATGCATTGAGCAATCTTCATGAAAGAAGGTACTTAGAGCCTTTGTTAATATTGTTGAAGAGACTTTTCAGCTCTTTAATTAAATTCGTTAACTTTTTTCAGACTTCCATTTAAGAAACATTGAGTTAATAATCTACCCCTTCATGCCTGTAATCCCAGCACTTTGGGAGGCTGAGGCAGGTGGATCATAAGGTCAGGAGTTCAAGACCAGCCTGGCCAATATGGTGAAACCCCATCTACTAAAAATATAAAAATTAGTCAGGTATGGTGGCAGGAGCCTGTAATCCTAGCTACTTGGGAGGCTGCGGTAGGAGAATCACTTGAACCTGGGAGGCAGAGGTTGCAGTGAGCCGAGATGGCGCCGCTGTACTCTAGCCTGGGCAACAGAGCAAGACTCCATCTCAAAAAAAAAAAAAAATGTACCCTTGAATGGTTTATAAACCAAATGTTCTTGCTTGTTTGTGCATGAGTCAGGTAACATTAGTATTTATAGTAGACATTTGTTGATTATCTCCTCAGTATTGTTGCTGATAATTTCTGATACGGACCAATGATACTGAAGAAAAATGGATTCTAACCTCGTTTTATAGAACATGACTGCAGACTAACTAATTGGCACATTCCAGTTCCCTGACCATGTGTGAGTTGGGGGTGAAATGTCACTCAAACCCGGATAATAAGAAAAATCTGAGGGCATTTCCTGGGAATATTGGAAAAATGCTTTCCTTGGGTGGACGAGAATAAATAGGGAAGCAAGTAACCCTGTGTTGGGTCCCCTAGGTCCCCCTGCTTACTTTCTGTGTCCTGACGACTCTATAATCCAGCCAGCGGCAGGTTTTCCCCAGCAGACTTGAGCCCCAAACTGTGTCCTTGAACATTCGTGGACACTGATAAAATGATCTAGATTGTTGCCCAAAGCAATGAAAAAAACTAGCCTTGGGCCTGAGCCAAACTTTTCAAACTCATGTATGAACGCCATGCCCTGACCCCCTCACTTCAGACATGTGTGGGTAGAACGCCCTTTTCCCTCGCTGTCTGCGGGAAGGATTGCTGCAGCCTCTGTAAGTTCACTTCATCAATGCTCTGGGCTGAACACCCTGCGCTTAGTGCTCCTTTCTTTGGAATCCCAACCAGCCCCGTCTCGGGATGCTTCGGGGCACTTTTTTGTGGGAACTCTCTCTGCTGCCACTTGTGGGGTGATTCCATTCTCTGGTTCTCTTGGATGGAACAGGCTGGGACGTGCTGGAGCCATCCCGAGGCCATTGTAACCCAAGTGCTGCTGTGGACAGCAGAGCTGACAGGCAGGCAGGAAGGAGGCTCCTGCTGCCATTGCTGACTTCACAGAAGGGCGGGACCCATCCTTGCCGAGGCTGCAGGGCTTCTTTTAGATGCTTCATTACTTGAGTAAAAGCAATTTCTCTATCGTGCAATCCAATTTGGGTAGGGTTTCCTGATATTCACAGTGGAAAAATTCCTTACTGTTAGAGGATTTCTACTCTAGTGCCTCTGATTGCAGCTCTCGTGGGAGGACATTGCTCTTCCTGGGATGCTGTCACCAGAGCTCCCCAAAATTGCAAAATTTAGGTGCTACCTGAGTACTCCATTCCCTCTAGCCTTGTCCTTGTATGGCATCTTGCACTCCCCCTGCTTTCTTCTCCACTCTCTGCTCTGAGAATCCATGCACTAAGGGGTTTTCTCCCTGAAGATTCTCTTGGCCATATGGAAAGTGACCTTGAGAATCGATGTTAGGCAGGGCAAGGCGATGGAGTTGAATTGTGGCTGATTTGAAAGCAACACAAGGGAAGTTAGACTTGGGCCATGTGCGGTTGAGAGGACAATTTCTGGGTGATGCCTGGGCCAGTCCCTGGTTCACCTCTTCAAGTGTAAGTTATTCAGTTCCTCCAAGCCTCTTTTACTCATTTGTAAAGAGGAGATGATCAGTATTCTTTCCTCAGAGGATTGTTGAGAAAGCAATGAGATGCTGTGTGTGATGGGTCTGGTATTTAATGAGGTTCTTTGAAAATATAACTCTTAATTGATAAAGCGTTGCAACTCGGATTCTGTAGTTGGTAGACTAGTATTCTTTCTACTATACCTTGTTTGAAAGCCTAAGGCTCTCTAATGATGCAGAGAAATATGCGATAAGACAGCAAGCCAATGTACAGAAAGAGCCACACTCCTGGTGAACCATCACTTATCATCAGTGGTTACTGCTTTGTAACCTGACAGTACAAGACCTATTTTCTCCATTGCGCTCCATCTGATTTTTCTGCAGCAATTGCAGACCAAGCCCCAAGCAAGAATGTGGAGGCCTCAGAAGGCAGCTTGCTCAGAAGCAGATCCTTGAGGGTTCACCATGAGCTGGAGACCCCAGAGCAGTGTCTTCCATCATACTGCACAAAGAGAGGAAGAATTGTCCATTGCTTATTCTTGCTCACAGATCCATGGGATCCTAAGACTCAGAAATGTGTGGGGCTGGGGAAACAGCCTAGTGCCAATCAAGGCCTGATGCTCCTTTCTGTGTCTCTGAGGTCACCAGTACCCTAACCTATTCCTCAGATATTCTAGAGGGTGAATGCACCCAGTCTTAACTGTGCATCAGCAGTTTTCTTAATTACCGCTCTCTCCACCCCTAACGTACTCAGAACACGTGGTAGAAAGTCATGTGTTCTGAGTATGTTAAAAAATATATTTTACATAATTTATATATTTTACATATAGTTTATATATTTTAAAAATATATATTTTAAAATATATTTTATATATTTTAAAATTTATATTTATATATTTTAAAAATATATATTTAACATTGTGATGAAATATATGTGACGTACAATTTCCAATGTTAACTTTTTTTTTCTTTTTTTTTTTGAGATGGAGTCTCACTCTGTTGTCAGGCTGGAGTGCAGTGGCGCGATTTTCACTCACTGCAACCTCTGCCTCCCAGGTTCAAGCAATTCTCCTGCCTCGGCCTGCTGAGTAGCTGGGACTACAGGCATGTGCCACCACGCCAAGCTAATTTTTGTATTTTTAGTAGAGACGGGGTGTCACCTTGTCGGCCAGGATGGTCTCAATCTCTTGACCTGGTGATCTGCCTGCCTCGGCCTCCCAAAGTGTTGGGATTACAGGCGTGAGCCACCCCACCCAGCCAGTGTTAACCATTTTTAAGTGCACTGTTCTCTGGCATTAAGCTCATTCACACTGGTGTGCAGCCATCACCACCATCCGTTCCCAGAGCTCTCTCATCTTCCCTAGCTGAAACTCTGCACCCATCAAACACCAACTCCTCATTTCCCTCTCCCCAGCCCCTGGCAACCCCCATTCTACTTCCTATCTCTGTGGATTTGACCACTTCAGATACTGCATATAAGTGTAATGATTTGATATTTGTTTTTTTGTAACTGGCTTTTTCATTCAGTGTAATGTCCTCAAGGTTCATCTGTGCTGCAGACTGGGTCAGCATTTCCTTCCTCTTTATGGCTGCATTATATTCCATTGTGTATCCAGTTTACATTCTGTTCATCTGTTCATTTGTTGGTGGGTACTCGGGTTGCTTCTCCTTTTTGGCCATTGTGAGTTCTGTGGCAAGGAATGTGGGTATACAGAGATATCTGCTAGACTCCCTGCTTCCCATTCTTGTAGGTATGTACAGCAAATGTTTACTAAACTGACATTTGAAGTGGGAAAAGGCGCCAGGTCTACAGGTCTTACCCTGGTGTTCCAGGCTGTTGCGGATCTGACCCTGCATTATCTGCAGGGGTTTACCTGCTGGGACTCCGTGCATTCCTCAACACCTGTGCCCCGAGACTCCCACCTTCCACGCTCGTGCCTGCTCTTGCCCTGTCCAGACTCTGCCTCTCCTGTTGGTCTGTCTGTTGTCATTCTGAGATCCTGCAAGGACCCCTTCAGCCCATGTCTCCACAGGCCTTGGCGGTCGATGATTCAGCAAGATTGCACCCTCTGCTAGAGCCGGGGCCATGTCTGCTGTTGTTCCCTCTGTCCTAGCCTAGGGCAGACCTCAGGCTCTCCTTCAACCCCCGATGGCTTCTTCAGGGGTGAGAGAAGAGTCTTGGGTATGCGCCTATGGTGGCTGTCTGGTAGGTAGCTGATGGGAGGTGGAGCCAGGCTGTTAACTGGAGCTAAAAAGAAGAGGTTCAGCATCCAGAGGTAAGAGCTTTAGTAGAAAGGAAATCAGTTTGGACACTGGAAAGGTTAGTACAGCTATTGATGTCAGAGAGGGCAGGGCAGGAAAAGGGCCAGCCAGCACTCCCTGTATGCTCCCTGCACATCAGTGAATGCCGATGTTCACATGTGAGAGGCAATTTGAAAATGAAAAACACCTGCAGTCAGAGATGGCTGTCAATATGAATACAAGCTCTTTAGAAGAGGGACAGAATTGAAAGGCAAGTTTCCCTGACCCCAAGACTATTGTCTTCTTTCTGCAACCTATTTCTTTTCTTTCTCTTCCAAGAAAAGTTATTTCCCACCCTAAATTATTCCTGTTCTCCTCTCTTCTTCCTGGTAGTCTTCCTTTCCTGCCAGCCTAGCTATACTCACCCTGTTCTACGCAGGAATCAGAGAAGGCTAGATTCCAATTCTGACATTAGTGGGTGACAGGATCCCAGCAGTCTAAGCTCAGTCTTCATCTGTCACATCCTAGGACCAGGTGGAGTCATGGTAGGATATGTGTCCCAAGAATATGTGAACTTCTGTGTCTCTTTCACTCTGTGTTCCTAGCACCCAGGATGTTGCCTGCCATATTGCAGGGGAGATATAGGTATATATTTTTATATATATTTGGTAAATTGAGTGATTGAGAAAAAGTCTATGGGATCCTTTGTATAAATAAGGTCTTGAGTGGAACCCTAATATAAAACGCAGACAAACCGTGGGTACTCGGGGTGGCAGTCGGGGAATCCCATCAACCTAGCCTCCTCCTGTCCTCCGAGGCTCTTCCTGCAGACTCCAGAGCTCCAAGGACAACTTCAGGATTGTTTCTGAGGCTTCCCCAAGCCCTGACATTTGATTATGTTGTTAAGCCAAGGCCAGGGTCTCCACGTGTGGGAATCTTATAAGCAACCAAAATGCTGCCTTAGGACGCAGCCACAGTGCAGCGTCTAGAAGAGTTTTGGAGAAGCTGGACCTTGAACTGGTCTTCCAAAACAGAAGAACGTGGATGAGCAGGATGGGGAAGGTCAGGCTTTCCAGGCTGAGTGCCACACAGTATTTACTCACTCAAGGATCGGGATTTATGCTCAGGAGGGACCTCCTGAGAGGTGCCTTGAGAAAGAGACACAATGGAGCTTCTCTGTTCCATTAGCTCCAAGTCAGGGCCAGCGCTCTTCCCTGGGGTAGAGCCCTCTCCTCCCTCCCCCTCTCCTAGCTGGGTATGGTGGTACATGCCTGTGGTCCCAGCTACTCAGGAGGCTGAGGTGGGAGGATTGCTTGAGCCCAGGAGTTTCAGACTGCAGTGAGCTATGATTGCACCACCGTACTCCAGCCTGGGTGACAGAGTGAGACGCTGTCTCTAAAACAAAGAAACAAAACCCAAAAAATGAAAAGAAGAAGTTGGAAGAGTTTCTGAGAGCAATCCTCTCTCATCAGGAAAGCAAAAACAAAACAAAAAATGTTTTGACTGCCTGGGAGAAAGGATATATCCTCCTATGTGGAAACAAAAGACACTGCCCCATGCTGCCTGTTGGATTCAGAGGGCGGGGGCAGATCGCTACAAGGTGGAGCTCTGTCATTTGGGTGTGTGACAGGAGCAACTGACTTTTTTTGTCACAGATTTCAGATCAAGAAGAGTTGTCCCTGATGCAGATGATGAGATCATGGACTTCAAGCCTGATGCCTTCTTTAGATGGGAACTGGGAGTCCTAGATACTGGAGGGATTGTTTTACATGTTGGGGAGACATTCCATGGGGGCCTGAGAATGGACTGTGGGAGATTCTCGTAGTCTTACTTCTAGGGGCCACACTCTTGGGAGCCTCTGCCAACACTGAGTTTGAATTCAGCCATGTCATTGAGCTTGTTCACTGAGACATCAGTAAATGTGGCATAAACAGGCTTGATGAATATTTGCAAAGTGAGACTTTCCCTCTTGCAACCCAATGACCACATACAGAAGTCTGGACTGTCTTGCTGGAAAGGAAGAGAGTTGAGGTGATGCATGTCAGTTGAGCCCCAAAGTGGGGCTTAGCCCGTGAGGGCTCTTGTCTTTGCCCAGAAAATAATTCAAGGGCAA
Organism: Hylobates moloch; assembly: GCF_009828535.3. Classification (NCBI taxonomy): domain Eukaryota; kingdom Metazoa; phylum Chordata; class Mammalia; order Primates; family Hylobatidae; genus Hylobates; species Hylobates moloch. The sequence goes on from NW_026652283.1 coordinate 122,132,824, forward strand.
ACTGGAGGTAGAAGGAAACAAAGTTATTGAAGCAGCATTGTTACAGCTCCTGCAGAGTAGGACCACCCCATAGGTGGAGAGTAGCAGCTCAGGGCAGTTCTGCAGTCATATTTATACCCACTTTTAACTGCATGCAGATTAAGGGGCAGTTAATGCAATTTCTAGGGAGGGAGTAGTAACTTTTGGGTGGTTGGGTCATTGCCATAGAAAGGGGTGGTAACACCTGGGTGTTGCCATGGCAATGGTAAACTGACATGGCACACTGGTGGGTGTGCCTTACGGAAAGTTTCTTCTGCCCTGTCTTTGTTTTACCTAGTCCTCAATTTGGCTGGGTGTCTGAGCCCTGCCTCTGGAGTTGAGTCCCACCTCATACCTCAGAGGTGCCTCGTCTGACATCCCACTAACACCAGGCATCCCAACGAGGCTGCTGAGAGTCCCCCAGTCTCAGCTGACCCATAGCTGACTGCTTGGGGCTCACTGCTACCTCTGCCTCCTGGGTTCAAGGGATTCTCCTGCCTCAGCCTCCCAGCAGCTGGGAGTACAGGCACGTGCCACCACGCCCAGCTAATTTTTGTATTTTTAGTAGAGATAGGGTTTTTCACCATGTTGGCCAGGCTGGTCTTGAACTCCTGACCTCGAATGATCCATCTGCCTCGGCCTCCCAAAGCACTGGAATTACAGGTGTGAGGCACCATGGCTGGCCTATTTTTTATTGTTAGTATTTATTTTTTTAATTTTTTAATTTTAATTTTTTATTTTTATTTATTTATTTTTTTGAGATGGAGTCTCGCTCTCTCATGCAGGCTGGAGTGCAGTGGCGCGATCTCAGCTCACTGCAAGCTCCGCCTCCCAGGTTCACGCCATTCTCCTGCCTCAGCCTCTCCGAGTAGCTGGGACTACAGGCGCCTGCCACCACGCCCGGCTAATTTTTTTGTATTTTTAGTAGAGACGGGGTTTCACCGTGGTCTCGATCTCCTGACCTCGTGATCCGCCCGCCTCGGCCTCCCAAAGTGCTGGGATTACAGGCGTGAGCCACCGCGCCCGGCCAATGTTAGTATTTATAATACAACATAATTTATAGTAATATATATGTTTTCTGAGACAAGGTCTCTCTCTGTCCCCCAGGCTGGAGTGCAGTGGTGCAATCACAACTCACTGCAACCTCTGCCCCACCAGGTTCAGATGATCCTCCCACCTCAGCCTCCCGAGTAGCTGGGATTCAGGTGCATGCCATCACGCACAGCTAATTTTGTATTTTTTGTAGACACAAGGTTTCAGTATGGTGCCCAGGCTGGTCTCCAACTCCTGGGCTGAAGCAATCCACCCACCTCGATCTCTCAAAGTGTTAGGATAACAGGCATGAACCACCATGCCTAGCTTATTGTTCTTCTGCAACTCTTTAAACTTAGGTCAACACATTTTACACATCTATTAGAAAATGTATGGGGGCAGATACTGAGTTTTTCTCAATTACTTTGGAGAGCAAATAAGCAAGACCTTATATTTTATTCCAGGTTAATTTTCTGTGAGTCACAGTTACTGAAAATTCCTATTATAATATAAAATACAATGCGATAGTGAACTCTCAAAATGAGTAAAAATGGAAGGATAATGTTAATTCGTATAACTGGGTTCTTTTATACATTAGAAAAGGCCCCAAATTATTTATTGGGTTGTGTATTGGCTGTGCCTGAATTTTTCCCTTGGTCTTTGATGGAGGTGCTTAACCTTCTTGGGTTGCTTATCAATAATTTTAAGAAGTAGGTGTGAGTTCTTTCTCTGGTGACACATAGTCATTAAACAGGCATATATTGGAGCAGCAGTCAGCTAGCTGTGTTGGAGCATAGCCTCAAACTCACAGCATTCCTCTGCTTTATAAATAAGACCATTTCCGGGAAGTCATATTTGTAGGGGATTTTGCAGAGTACACGTGGTCCACACGTAGCACTAAGGTCTGACTTTGAATTAAGTGAGAATCTATAGAACAGGGTACCTGAACCACAGCAACTGGCCTTTCAGTACCTTCAGTGACTGGCACCTGCCGTGATGCCGGGGTCTTCACAGAGACATGTCACAGTAGAGGGCGCAAGGATACTGCTGAGAATGTGGGTCATTTCTTTACAGAATTCCCAGAGGAGACATTTCTCACTAGCTGTGCTTGTATTTATTAAACTATTAGCCTAACTCATATAATTAACCATGCTTCTCACTTTATATTGACTACTAGAAAATTTATCACTAAACTTTTCCGTATCTCCAGCAAATAGAAAGCATTCTGAATGTTAATTCTATTCCTGGCTTCGTACTTTGTTTTTCTCAGTCCAGACTTTCTTGCTTATTCGCTTGGAGCTTAAGTTTATCTTGTTGTGTTGTATGTAGCTCAGAGAGTCACCTTAAATTATACTTAGAACAAAGAGCAATATAAATAAAGTAGTTACGGGGAGGCAACAAATGAGCTCACGATTATAATGTGTGCCAAGTAGATGAAGAAGCTTATGAGGCTTAAGCTCCAAGGTTCCTCACTTGCATAGGTGTCTTCAGAGGCCATGTACTCAATTTTGTATTAGTGATTTCCTAAACTTTTTTGCTTAAAGGTGAGCCACTCTCCCAAATGCATAAGCTCCAGGCTCCACAAAATAAGGAACTTCCCCTGGTTTAGTGGCATAATGAATTTTTTTTTTTTTTTTTGAGATGGAGTCCCCCTCTGTCACCAGGATGGAGTGCAGTGGCGTGATCTTGCCTCACTGCAACCTCTGACTCCTGAGTTCAAGCGATTCTCCTGCCTCAGCCTCCCGAGTAGCTGGGAGTACAGGCACGCACCACTGTGCCCAGCTAATTTTTTGTATTTTTAGTAGAGATGGGGTTTCACCGTGTTGGCTGGGATGGTCTTGATCTCTTGACCTCATGATTCACCCACCTCGGCCTCCCAAAGTGCTGGGATTACAGGCATGCACCATTGTGCCTGGCCCTGCGTAATGACTTTTGATAAGAGCAGAAGTCATAGCGCAGGTAGAAACAGGAGCAGTATTTAGTGCCTGGCTGGGCAACTCAGTTATATCTTTTATAGGCAGCTACTGTTGGAGCCAGGCCATGTGTGTGCTGTGACCACACAGCCTTGCATCCTTTATTCAACAGGGAAAGGGACTCCACTGGGCACTGGGTGAATGTCAATTTTCTGAATGATTATCTTGAAGATGTATCATATGTATATCCAACTCATATAAAAATGAGTTTCTGAGCAGAATAGAGAATATTAAGGAATTACTTGAGTGTTGACTCATTCTGACATTCGATGGATCTAACTGGCAGACTACAGAGACAGACCCAAAATAACTTGTGTCAAATAAGCCTTGTGGTTCTCTACAGGTGGTAACTGATCTTGCAGGGAAAGGGGAGCCAGGGCTGTGTTCTTAAGAGCGTCTTTGGATTCTGGCTCATCTGAGTTCATTTGAGGGATGTGGCCAAAAGGGGAAACCTGAAAAGGGTTTAATTGTTCACCACTAAATGGAAAGTAGGTATGAATTGGTTGTTATCCATAAATTCCTCTTTTTAAAACGATTTGTGACTTTAATAGCTTCTTTTTTTTTTGGATTTTATTCAAATCAAAATTCTGAGCGCAGTGTAGGGGCAGGATCTTATCTTTTTCCCTACGTTTTCAGAGTGATGTGGGAAATACGCTGTTATGTTGTTTAATTGTTTTCGACTGTTTTCTTCCCCTAAGAAATAGTAATGATACAGAGAAAGGCTGTTTCATAACCCAGCCTAAGTGTCACTAGAATAGGATACACGTTAGTAATCAGATGAGGATGCTTCATCTCACGTTGCATCATCAAATGCTGGGGTAGACCCAGATCTTTTACTGTAATCAGAGTCGATTCAGTACAGTGGCCATTTTCTCCTATTGCAACGTTACAGAGGAGGATAAGACACAACATAATGGGACCTTTGGCATTCTTTAAAGTGCAAGACACACAGTATATTATGTAGATGCTGAAAACGACACCTCTACCTGCTGACTTGTCGCTTGTCTACTTGTGGTAACTCCAGATTTGCTGATCTGTGTTCTTTGGAAAAGGATGACTTACTGCCCTTTTCATGGAAGCCATATTTCCTAATTATCATGATCTATGCTTTTCTGTTTCTCAATTCCATTTCATCGTGGAATTATTTTATTCTCTTTTTGGCTATCATTTTCTCCTCCTCTCTGTGCTTCTTGGATTTTGCCGTTATTTTAGAGCTGCCTAACTGTTCTCCTTGCCTCCAGTCACATTCTGTCCAGATTTCTCTTCCACATAGTTACTTGAGTGATTTACCTCCAGCGGCTCCCGTTGCTCCCTTCTCTCACCACTTTCTGCAGCAACGTCTTCCTCTAGCAATACTCAAATCAACATTGCCCTCGGGAAGCAGCGTAAAGTCCTGTGTCTCTGATGTTAGCGTTGAATATTCTCTCCTAGCCACTGCTTCCTTTACCTTGCTGTCTTCTGCTTTCTTTAAATACATAGTTTGAGGTTACCTCTTTTTTTTTTTTGAGACGGAGTCTCACTCTGTCTCCCAGGCTGGAGTGCGTGATTAGACCTCGACTCACTGCAGTCACCGCCTCCCAGGTTCCAGCGATTCTCTTGCCTCAGCCTCCTGAGTACCTAGATTACAGCTGCCTGCCACCACGCCGGCTAATTTTTGTATTTTAATAGAGATGGGGGCATTGACCATGTTGGCCAGGCTGGTCTCAAACTCCTGACCTCAAGTGATCTACCCACCTTGGCCTCCCAAAGTGCTGGGATTACAGGTGTGAGCAACAATGCCCAGCAGAGGTTACCTCTTCTAAGAAGACTTCACTTAACCCATTTATGCCAGAGGTTGCAAATTTTGAATTGCAGACATGTGAAAAATCAGACCTTGGCGATGACCTTGTGCAGTAAGATGTAAATAACTCCCACATGCTTGGTGTTCCAATAATGGAGTGCTAGGCATAAATGGGTTCACTCCTTCACACCACCTGCTCCTAGCAGGCACCTCTTTGTGTGTGCTCTCTGGACATCCTGTGTGTAACTCTATTGCTGTCTATTTTTGGTAACAGTTTTATTCAGATATAATTCACACACCATACAATTTTCTCTTTTAAACTTTGCAAAGCAGTGGGTTTCAGCATCTTCACAGAATTATGTACCATCACCACAACCAGTTGTAGAACAATTTTATCACCCAAAGCCCCAAACTGGAAATAACCCACTGTCCATCAACTGATGAATGGGTAGATAAAAGGCAGTACATCTGTACAATGGAATATTATTTAGCCATAAAAAGGAAAGGAGTATTGCTGCGTGCAACATGGTTGAACCTTGAAAATACTAAGCTGCTTGAAAGAAGCCAGTCTTTTCTACATTGCTTTGTAATTATTGATTGCTATTCCTATCTCCTTCCTTAGAGTATGGATACCCCAAAGCCAGGAGATAGCTAATGCATGTGGTATCCCCAGCATAGTATTTGGTACACAGCAGGCACTCAGTAAATATTTGTTGGTTAAAAAGACAAATGGTAAATATTTCAGGCTGGGAGTAGTGGTTCACATCTGCAATCCTAGTGCTTTTAAAGACTGAGGTGGAAGGATTGCTTGAGGCCAGGAATTTGAAGCTGCAGTGAGCTGTGATTGTGCCACTGCGCTCCAGCCTGAGTGACAGAGCAAGACCCTGTCCCAGTCAATCAATCCTCAAGACTCAGCCATATAGAGTAGAGAAGTAAGAAATAAATGACCTTAAATCACATTAAATGGTATCATACGTTGCTTTGGCTCTGGGAATTCTTTAAATAAGATTAAAAAAGAAGAAATTGAGGGAGACATTTTCTTATTGGAGGCACATTCATTCTTTACACTCATCCCTACCTTCGCAGCTCTCATTCTGTGAAGAATTGAAGCAGCTTCTTTTTCCCTTTGATAATGCTGCATCTCTAAAGAGAACCACAGCTTGAACTGTTTGGCTGTTTTTCTCTAAGAGACTCTGGGGTTAATCCCCTCATTCTACTGAGCCCAGCTGACCTCATTCACTCCTGGAAAGTCACACCCCATTTACCTACATCAGACAACGTGCTGAATCTGTTTCAATCACACATGGCCTTCCCCACTTCCCTGACAAGCCCCTGCCTTTATTTGCTAACTCCCCTATATCTTCAACCTAGTTCTGAGATGCTAGCCCATCCTTTCCTGACCCTTTCCTGACTGTTTCCTGTCTCTCAAGGACCCTCCCTTTCCTAGAGCCTGGGCACCTGGAGACTTGATTCCCATGCCCAGTCACTGCAGGTCCTGTGTCTGCCTTCACCCATTGCAACTTGGAAGCTACTTTACTTCCTCCCTCTTTTAAACCTTCTAGATCCTCTGAAGTTCTTGATATCTGGCTGTCAGTGTTTCCATCTCTCTGTTTCAGTCATTTTTCTTCCTTTTTGAGAGACTCTGGCTCCTGTTTTAGGGTTTTTTCCTCCATCCCCGTGGATGTCACCCTGCAGAGTCTTTCACACCTGCCAGCTTCGCCTCTCGCTTGTGCTGGCCTTTCTGGGTCTTGGCCTCCTTAGCTCAAGTCATCTTTCTCCCACCCCAGGTCAACCCTCTACTCTCACAGTCATGTCCTAACCGCAGTCATCACCGGTAGCTGTGCTAACTCCTGACTCTTGCTGATAGCATAGTTAACACATCGGATGGGTTACTCTTTGCCAGATGCTATCATAAGAACTTTCATATTCTAAATTATTTAATAATCATGCCAGCACTGCAAGGTATGATTATCTGTATTTTGTAGGTGGAGACATTGATTAGAGCAGTTTCTGACCCTCTAGTATCCTTCTAACTCATACTCTCTTTACAGTAGCTTCTTAGTCTACTAGACACCTCTGTTTATCCTGCCTTGTCACTTTCCATAGAATAATTTACCATGTTATAAACAAAAATAGTCATAGTCATAGTGGAAGAGTTCAGTTTTATTTGGCATTGGAAGTAAAGTTTTATAAGAAGTAAATGTTAGATGATATCCCTTATTTCTGGGTCTACCCAGAGAAGCTTCTCCCTGGACCAAGCACTTCTCCCTGTATCTTAAGAAGTTCTTCTCTTCCCAGTTCTTTTTGTTTTTTATGCTTGCTCTAATCTGGCTCTTCCAACCAGTTTTCCTGATTATCTAATAAATCTATGTAAATATGTAGCATATGCTTCTCTACCAGGCTGGAGCACACTAAGGGTCGAAGTCTAACACCTCTCTGATGGGCAAGTCTCTTTTTGGGCTCAACTGGCTCAACTTCCATGGATCCGCTGGCCTTATATTTCCCCCCATTTTTTTTTTTTTTTCACTTTCCTCTTCTCTGCCACTTCTCTGGCCAGCTGCTTTGATGCTTTGATGATTGTTACTATTTCTAGAATTTTCTCCCATTCTCTTCATAAAGTCTAGCTTACCCATGTGTATATTAACTGAACTGCCCAATAGGGCTTAGGTATTACATTGTATGTTGGGGAAAGAGGAGAATTTTTTTGTTTTTTTGAGAAGGAGTCTCGCTCTGTCGCCCAGGTTGGAGTGCAGTGGCGTGATCTCCACTTACTGCAAGCTCCACCTCCCAGGTTCACGCCATTCTCCTGCCTCAGCCTCCTGAGCAGCTGGGACTCCAGGTGCCCGCCAGGCTAATTTTTCATATTTTTAGTGGAGACAGTGTTCCACCGTGTTAGCCAGGATGGTCTCCATCTCCTGACCTTGTGATCTGCCCACCTCGGCCTCCCAAAATGCTGGGATTACAGGCGTGAGCCACTGTGCCCAGCCAGAAATTTTTAACATTAAGGTGCTTACCAGGGGATTAATGTAAAGCATTCCAATAGCAGCAAAAGTAGGAGTGGTGGTGAGCATTTGTTGAGCATTTACTATGTGCCAAAATGTTGGTAGGTGCCTATCAAGCATTAATTCACTTATCTGTATTTTACAGATGAGAAAATTGTAGCACAGAGGGATTAGAGGGCTTGCCAAAGATCCCAAAGCTAGTCAGTGGCAAGTTGGCATCCGAAGTCAATAGTCTGGCCTGTGATACCAAGCTGGCAATTGCTACTGGAAAGTACCTTTTGGTGGAGTGAACTGTCTCAGGTCCTCAGCAAGCAATGTGAAGTTGTCTGTGTGTTAGCCCAAGGTCTTATCGATAGCCTGTGGCGCTGTGGTTGTGATCAAGCATTTTTATTTCCACCAACCTGGCGTTTGAGTCTAGGGTTTTATTTTCCGTATTTATTCTTAGTTTTGGAGTTACTGTTCTTAATCCCATGATGACTTATATGTTAAAAATGAGAGGCTGGGCATGGTGGCTCATGCCTGTAATCTCAGCACTTTGGGAGGCCGAGGCAGGCAGATCACAAGGTCAAGAGATCGAGACCATCCTGGCCAACATGGTGAAACCCCGTCTCTACTAAAAATACAAAAATTAGCCAGGCATGATGGTGTGCATCTGTAATCCCAGCTACTCAGGAGGCTGAGGCAGGAGAATTGCTTGAACTTGGGAGGCAGAGGTTGCGGTGAGCCGAGACTACGCCACTGCACTCAAGCGTGGCGACAGAGCGATACCCTGTCCAAAAAAAAAAAATCAGATGTTGGATTTTTTGGTAATAGGGAGCATGCAGTTATGCAAGTGAGGGATATAGAGAGGAAGTGTTGGAAAGTTTTGAGACTAAGGTCAGTGCTGCAGTTTGAGTGGTACAAATGGTTGAGTAGTTGCAATAACACTGAAGGAGAAAGAACAAACCAGGCAAACTGTGAAGTGTGTTGTGTTCTAGAGTGGAGTCAATATCACTGACAAAATGAAAACAAAATGAAGCAATACAAACAACCCCAGTCCATCTTTTGAGGGTGTGTGGCTGGAGAGTGGGCGTCAACTCCACCGTGCTGGAGCCTAATGGTGATTCAGGAGAGGCAGGGAGTTTGAGAATTGAAAAGCTAAGTGCAGATGTGCTGCACCTAAACCTTCTCTTGCACCTTTGGCTTCCAGTCCTGTCTCAGGATGGCCAAAGGTGAAAAGTGTCCCTTTTTACTCTAGTAATGTCATTAGAGCTGTCATTTTTGGAGATGGCGAGGTGGGAGCAAACTGCCTCAACTGCTTTCCAGTGTAGCCAAGATTGGTTTCATTTATTAAAGAAAAAAAAAGGTTTCTAGTAGGTAGGTAGGATGTATTAGAATGCAAGAATGGATGCTTTGTGAAGTTTCTCCCGGTCTCTCCAATCAAAAGCAACCACCTTTTCCTTTGTGCCTTACAACTAGAGTCAGGTATTTATTTAATACGTGTTTCTTGACCCCATACCACATACACAGGGAGCACAGCCCTGCACGGACCATCTTGCAGTCAAGAGAGGCACACAGACGAGGAACCCCACCAGGGAGATCACTGTGCTAGACAGATGCATGGGAGATTAGAGCACAAGGTCTGCAGGATGCAAATCAGACCGAGGTATCAGCAAAGGATCTTGGAATGAATAGATGAGGAGTTACCGACATGAAATGGCAACAGGGGTCAGAAAAGAGTTTCCACGTGGCAACTGGGGCTTGTACAGGACTCACAGGATACTGTCTTGAGGGAGAGTGTTTTGTAAACAAATGTCCCTAGACACGCCCTCCCACTGTAATGTTGATGTTTATTTAATGAATCCATCCTCCTGAGCTGGGATCTAGAACACTCTCCTTCTCACTGGCCCAGAGACACTTCCTGCCTGCTCACTGTCATTGCTGCTGGAGCCGAAATCCATAGCTCAAGTTATCAGATGCAACTGCTGTAAGAATTTTGCTTGTTTAATTACTTTTTTTTTTCAATTGGGCAAAGTTTTTACTCACTCTTCAGATGGAGGAGGGACCTCTTTTAGGGGCCTATGGACCACCCGCCCTTAGCACAGAAATAAAGGAAAATTTTGAGTTCTTTCAAGAGAAATTCCAGGCAGCTAGCTACTCCTGAGAGGTAAATGAGCTATTTGGTAAGTAAGAAGGTAATAATAGCCTAAAACAAATAGCCAGGGAAGCTAGAATCATGAGATGTTTGGTTCCTTGTAGAAACTAAAGATAACATCTTTGTTTTTTTTGGGACAGTCTCGCTTTGTCGCCCAGGCTGGAGTGCAGTGGCATGATCTCAGGTCACTACAATCTCGGCCTCCAGGGTTCAAGCGATTCTCCTGCCTCAGCCTCGTGAGTAGCTGAGACTAGAGGCAGGCGCCACCATGTCCACCACGTCTAGCTAATTCTTGTATTTTTAGTAGAGACGGGGTTTCACCATGTTGGCCAGGCTGGTCTCGAACTCCTGGCCTCGTAACCCACCTGCTTCGGGCTCCCAAAGTGCCTAGATTACAAGCATGAGCCACCACGCCCAGCCGGGATAACAGCTTAACATATGTTCCTGAGTGGTTTTTCAGAAACCTGGAACCCCACCAAACAGATCTGTGGGGACATAGACTTCAGATGAGGGGGAGCTGAGGACTGAACTCTGAACCATTGCTCTTTGTTCTGAATGGTTTCCTGAGGGCCTGGAGAAAGTCAAACTCAGGAGCTGGGGCTAATGTTCTTTTCTTCTGACCCCAGGTATTTACAGAAAACCTTCTTTTGCTTACCAATTGCAAATCAGAAAAATGTTTGAATCCACCTATGACCTGTAAGCCCCCACTTCAAAATATTCTGTTCTTTAAGGCCAAAACCATTGTGTAACCTTCATATATTAATTTACTAATTTGCCTGTAACTTCTGCTTTCCTGAAATTTATCCCTCTCTTTAAAAACCCTTACCTGTGATTCATCTGGGAGTTCTGGACTGAAGCTTTAGCTGCTAGATTCTCCTTGCTTGGCACCCTGCAGATAAACTCCTTCCTTTCTCCCACTGCAAACCTTGGTGTGGATGTCCGGTCTTACTGCTCCGGGGGAGTGGACTCTGGTTCCATTTGATAACACGCTCATGCTCTATCCATATTAAGTAACTTATCTGCTCAAGTTCTGGTCCCTAAGATGGATAAAAAGTTACCACCAAATAAGCACCATCTGCTAATGCTACGTTCATCTTGGGGCATCCTAGGAGACATTATAAATAAATGCACTCCTGGGTTGTTGGGGTTGCATTTTTATTTGAAGCTTTCTAGGCATAAGACTGTTGTTACCACGTTTAGGCACGCTGTGCCAGTAACTGTGCTTACATAGCTAAACACTTTCAATAAGATGAAAGACATCACTTTTTTTTTTCTTTTTTTGCCAAAATACAACGAAGTATTCATGAGATCATTTATATCTCACTTACTAAGTACAATAAAAGCAACGCAGGTCGTAATGGCGGTGATTACTGTGTGCATAAGGAGTGACGACGTTCTTCCTGGAGAAGAGGAGGTGCAGTGAAAGCTGCTGATCATTGGATGAAGGATTTAATCACTCTCTTCCTGCTTCTTTGCATCCATTTCCCACCCAGGAGTGTGCCCCGTGCTCTCCGTGGTGTTCCGCGGCATCGTTGTTAGGCCGCTGGTGTTTGAGTTCCATCATGTTTGAACAACAGCTTTGCGGATGAAATAATCGTTTGAAGTTGGAAGGAGACTAACAAATAGGAATTGAACCTAGGCCCACAATGGTTTATGCACAAGTTATGCTTGTTTTTCGCAAAAACCTAGAAGGCTGGATTTTGTTTGGTCCACAGGTGAGGAGAGGGAATCTCATATAATTGACATAACTTACGAAGAACTTGAAATTTCTTTCCTCTGGTGCCAAAGTCACCAGTTCATGGATTGATTTATTTTTGTCATTGGATAAATATTTATTGAGGTTGCACTAGGTGGGCTCACAGTCCATGGGAGAAACAGGAAGAATAATTGCTGTCAATTATAGGGAGTTATAAGGAGGAGGCCTCTGATGGAGAGAACTTAAATCAGGCTTCAGAGAGGGGAGCAGGAGGTGGGAGGGAAAGAATTCAGGAGGACAGAACATTTTATCTCAGGTGTAAAGAGCAAGCAGTGTTTTTCTCAGATGGAGAAGTCGAAGGCCGGTGTTTGAAGTGGTGGGCGTCTCACGCGTGGATGCATTCAGAGTATCAACATGCAAGTCCAGGAGTGAGGGGGTGCCCAAGACTGGAAGCTTCAGGAAGCTGCTAGGGAGTATGGACGTCATACCCACATCCTGTTATCTTATCCTGTCCTGTCATACATTATCTAGTGTGATATTGTCGTGGACGTAATAGCCCCAAGTGTTTGGGTGAAAAAAATGGCGATTGGTTGTAGGGCAAGTTGGAAGAATCTTTGCAGAGGGGGTTCCCTTTGAGCTAGCTCTGAATAGGTGCAAGGGGTTTTTCTGTCCCAGCATGGAGCAGGGCAGTCTAGGAAAGCGGACAGCATGAGCAAGAACATGCATGAGATTTCGAGCGGGGGGAAATGCAGAGTACTCCGGTGTGACCTGATAATGCAGTGCTTCTTGAGGTTATGGGTAGTTTCAAAAGCAGAGTCTGGAGTTCAAAGCAATCCCCAAATGTCAAAAGAATCCTACTGTAATGATAGAAATGTCTGTCCTCCAGTGAGGCAAGAAAGTGTGGATGAGGGCTTTTGTTAAAGTGTCTTCAGTTATACCACCTGATCAACTATGCACTCCACCACAGTGGAGAATAGGCCCGCCTGTTGTGAAATAACGCTGCAGACATGCATTCCTATTTATGTTAGTGTCATGCAGTGCAATGTGTAAGGGAAGATACGGGTAAGTGAAATGGAAGAAAACCCAAAAAGGAATACTACTAAATTTCAACAGAGCAGCTCTTCTGTGAGTAGGCAGCGTTTTAAAAATAAATTTGAAGCCATTATTTTAAATGTGGCCGCTTAATCTACTTCAGATGGCTTCAAATGTGAGGACAACAGCTACCATTAGAGCGAGGAATTTGCATTCTCTGGTGAAGAGTAACTGCAGGTTTCGCTTCCCCATCCATAGTTCTGTAGTAATGTGTGTACACAACACACCTTGGTCTTGTTAGAGTCAGGCTTTCTCACTGAGAGCAAAACGGTCATGCTGCAGAAACTAGTTCTTTTTTTGGTAAGGTAGTGACTGTTCAAACCATTTACCATATCATGAAGTATGAGGGCACTCATAGCAGTCCTTAGGGGAATTTGTTATTACCATATTTATAGATGGCCCTTGGGACTGGGAGAAGAGCCGTGTATGTATCTTGGCTTGGGGCAGATGATTTCACAGAGGCCTCCTTTGAAATTTCAGAGGAATAAAATTCGTGATTAAGGTGTCCTGTACAGGAGATTGCAGAAACATAAACAATGATAATTCAAAGAGCTTGAACTAAGCCAGTTGAAAGAACTGAAATGCTTTGGAGCCACCTGAAAATTAGTGCTTTTCAGCACAATCAATCAATCAATCAAACTCTAAATCTTCATTCAGGGCCTGCCAAGTATAAGGTGCAGAGAAAACCTCAAGGCATAAGTAGTATGAAAGTAGTCTGTGAACCACAGCTGGAACCGTTGAATAAAGAACACTTTTTTTCTGATTTATAAAATTTTATTTAGTATGACCAATCACAGAGACATAATAAACCGTATCTAGTTACAAGCTTATCTTTATCAAAACTACTAAAATTATACAAATATGCTTACCTTGAAAAATTGAAGATCTAGGGCCTTTATCAATGAATGGCTCCTTTTACATATTTGCATATTAATGGTCAGATATCAAGAATTTACTGCATTACAGGAAAAAAAGATACTTGCATATTCTTACATGCTTACATGACACTGGCGTTAAATTCCAAGGTAGCTGGAGCCTTCTCAGCTGGGGGAACTATGTAAAATTTCTCCATAATTTCTATGATTCGCCATTTCTGATGTGCTCAGTAGTGAACCTGGTATAGGTGTGTGTGTGCCTGTGGACCTTGTCTGAGCTGAAGGTATTTCCAAATAAGCTCAGTAACTAAAATGTAATTATCCTGCCTTTCTCAATGAGCACTGTTACAGATGTCTGTGTTTTATGGCACTTTAGAATCAGAGCCTGTCCACATCTGTTGCCTTTCTAACTTGAAGATGAAAATACAGGGTGAAAAACTCCAAAATACAACCAAAAAGTACATCTACAAGCAATGAAGATGAATAGAAGGGAAAGATGAAAATGATAAGAATGGGTTCTGGATGATGGCTGCTTTGGCTGGGAGGAGGCACAGGGATGGGAAGGTGGTGTGAAGCAACTGGCAGGGGGATGGTTTACCAATGACTTAGCTTTTGGGTAGTGGGTTTATAAATGATTGGTATATTATTTAAAATGCGAGTCAACTACATACATATAAGAGAGTTATTTTTGATAGTTATGTATGCATGCTTTTATGCACGCACGTGTACCTAAAAGTGAGCCATCTGTGGACTAATGATGAGAGTGTGATGATGAGCTAAGGATTTTGAGTAATGCACTTCTGGACCACAAAGTCCAAAGAAAAAATAGCTCAGAAAACAAATATCATCCCAAAGACTTGAAAGCTTTCAGCTCCTCTTCCCCCTTAATAAAGCACATTAACAAAACTGGGACTAAAACAACAGCAAAAGAAAAAAATGATATGGACAACTAGGAAGGTGATTCAATGTATACATTATTGGTGTCCATGAAAAGGGAGCCACAGCAGATAAAACATAAGTAATGAATACATAATTGGCAATAGCACTCCTGTGTTGAAGGGAACTAGTATTTTTGCCCCTCTTCACCAAAAGAGGCTAGGTTGCACCAGAAGAATGGAAAACATACATTTATCTGCAAAAGTAAAAGGCAGTTAATTCAGGACAATAGAAAGTAATGAAGCATCTGTTTGCATGATCTCTTAGATAGTTAGAAGAATAGTTTATATTAAGGGCTACAGGACAGGGACCCCATTTGTATCTGTGCCGCAGGCTTCCTGGGCAGCCCTGGGCAGGCTGGCACATATGGGTGTCGGGAATTACACTAGATGCTCTCTTGTCACTCTTCCCATTTTAATATTTCTATTGAAGGCTTTTTCTTTAGAGAGGGCATTGCTGAATAGGTAAATACAGTCCACAGATGAAGCAGTACTGTATTTGAGGCAGCCGAAGAAAGACAGGCTGCTGTAAAATATGGACTAAATAAAATGTTTTAAAAATCACAGCCTCATTATAGGCAATGAAACTCAGTATTAAAAGTATGCCTTTTTCCTAATATATTAACTCATGCACTTAGACTTTCTTTTGGGAAGAAGGGAAAAAAAGATAGCAATGACATTTTAATTGTTGCAACCCAATATTCCCCACA
The DNA here is from genome assembly GCF_009828535.3 of Hylobates moloch. NCBI lineage: Eukaryota > Metazoa > Chordata > Mammalia > Primates > Hylobatidae > Hylobates > Hylobates moloch. Next base: position 122,148,071 of record NW_026652283.1, read on the forward strand.
CTTAAAAGCTATAAAAAATAACTCTTAGCAGATATTTTGTTTCCTGCTAAAAAAGGAGAAATGTTAAGAAATGTTCATAAATATCATTGCATGTGTTTTCCAGTAGATTACAAGAAATTCAAATTTAAGTCAAAAGCATAGTAAGGCTGACATTCATGATGAAATCTCAGCCTCGTGAGGGAGGCAGACAGCTAGCTAGCATTCAACATTGTTCTGTTTCTTACTACATATTTTTTTTGATAAAGCAATAAAAAAATGCTTCTTTGGGTCAGGCACGGTGGCTTACGCCTGTAATCCCAGCACTTTGGGAGGCCAAGGTGGATGGATCATGAGGTCAGGGGTTCAAGACCAGCCTGGCTGAGATGGTGAAACCCCATCCTACTAAAAATACAAAAATTAGCCAGGTGTGTTGGCACACACCTGTAATCCCAGCTACTTGGGAGACTGAGGCAGGAGAAATGCTTGAACCCAGGAGGTGGCGGTTGCAGTGAGCTGAGATCGCACCACTGCACTCTAGCCTGGGTGACAGAGCAAGACTCCATCTCAAAAAAAAAAAAAAAAAAAATGCTTCTTTGTGGAAAACAGCACTGAAAATAAAGTGTTCATAAAGAGGAAAAAAAACACCTAGAATCTTATATACCATCTGTAGTTGAGTTTATGTCTCTTTTGGATGTGAAAGGTCTATCGTGTGAGGCTGGCTGATGATGTTTTGCCTCTTGGCTTCAACTCAGCCATGTACCTATAATAAACTAGGCAACATATTCACATAACTGATATCCTTTGTTTCCAGTAATCATCCTTTATCTGGACACTTAAAAATTGCTAAGCTCTCTGAGGAGCTTTTCTTTTTCATTTTATTATATTTTTGTCACTCTCGTGTGCGTAGTGAAGAGTTTCGCAAACTTTTTAATCTCAGGGCCCCTCTCTTAGGTATAATATTTTGTGCATTCAAGTTGAAAACTGAGAAATCTAAAAAATATTTTGAATTCATTTTAAACATAACAAATGATAGACCTATTACTTGTTAACATAAATAACACATTGTTAGGCAAGAGAAATCTATTTTCCAAAACAAAAACTTTAATGAAGAGAGTGGTATCGTTTTACATTTTGCAAATCTCTTCAAGGTCTGACATCATAGAAGACAGCTAGACTTGCATATTCCCCCTGAATTCAATCTCTTAAAATATGTTTTAGTTGAAGACAATGAAGAAAATTGAACCTCATACATGTATTTGGAAAAAGAAGTGTTATTTTAATGGCCTTCTCAAATAACTGTGGATAACCAAAGCATAGCAAGTATAGTTGCTTAAAGGTTAATTGCAGTGTGCATTCTAAAACTACATCAATTTTTCTTTCTTTTTTTTTTGAGACAGAGTCTCAAAAGGCTGGAGTACAGTGGCACAATCTTGGGTCACTGCAACCTCCGCCTCCCAGGATGAAGTGATTCTCCTGCCTCAGCCTCACGAGTAGCTGGGATTACAGGTCCACCACCACGCCCTGCTAATTTTTGTATTTTTAGTAGAGACGGGATTTCACTATGTTGGCCAGGCTGATCTCGAACTCCTGACCTCAGGTGATGGCCTGACTCGGTCTCCCAAAGTGCTGGGATTACAGGCGTGAGCCACCGCGCTCAGATAAATACACTTTTTATACTCTCATTACTTTAAAACCCATTGATCTATGTTGCACTTGAAGTGGGTATTTTACCCAGTCATGATTTTATAACCTCATGCATTCCCGGTTTGAAAATATTGCTTTGCTGAATTATGCAGGTCTTATAAACATTGACATATTTCATAAGACAGTTTCGAAAAGTACATTTGTTAATGTCACCAGCCACCTTATCAATAAATTTTTAAATGTTGTAAAGGTGTCAAGTTCATGGCAATGTAAGTTTTTCAACATCCTAATATTCACTTAAAAATAAAATCTTATTGTATTCCTCATTTTTGAGAAGATATTTTCTAAAGACCCAATGTTGAATTACCACAGTTTGTCTGTTATTCTTTCAAGTAAAAGTGATGTTCCATGAAACAGCAGCTAGTTGAGCTCAAACCATCACACAAGGAAAACACATATTTCCTCAAAACCATCACCAGGCCTCCACATGCAACACAAGTGCTTAACACGTGCGTCCCATATTGTCACACTGAATGCTTAAAAGATGTGTGCTTGAGAATTTAGTTCATCAAAATTAAAATCTATCTATCTATCTATCTGTCTGTCTCTATCTATCTATCTATCTATCTATCTATCTATCTATCTATCTATCTATCTATCTATCTATCTATCTATCTATCTATCTATCTATCTATCTATCTATCTATCTACCTAATCTATCTATCTTGAGACGGAGTCTTGCTCTGTTACCAGGCTGGAGTGCAGTGGTGCAATCTGGGCTCATTGCAACCTCTGCCTCCCGGGTTCAAGTGAGTTTCCTGCCTCAGCCTCCTGAATAACTGGGATTACAGGCACATGCCACCACGCCCAGCTAATTTTTGTATTTTTAGTAGAGACAGGGTTTCACCATGTTGGCCAGGATAGTCTCGATTTCTTGACCTTGTGATCTGCCTGCCTTGGCCTCCCAAAATGCTGGGATTGCAGGCGTGAGCCACTGCACCAGGCCTAAAATCTATGTTTGCCTACATCTGCATCTTACAGTTTCATCAAGGATCTTCTTAAATGAAACTGACTTTTTTTCCTGCAAGTGTATAAAGAATGATGATTTTCCTGACCATGCCACTCCCCATCCCCCAGTCTAGGTTAAGAGCCCCTCGGAATACCTGCCCATGACCCTAGACTTTCTCTATCAGATTCTCTACCAGAGCAGGAATCACACTCTATCAGCACTGTGTTTATTTGTCTGTCTTCTCCACTAGGCTGTAAGTTCATTGAGTGCCTGTACTCTGCCTTATTGGTCTCCATAATACAATACCAGGAATATAGTTGACATGGGATAAAAATGTGTACAAAATGAAAGAAGCAAGATCTGAAGCTGTGTGAGATTTTATGATAGCGTTTAAAAAAAGCTAATCACAAAAATGTCTCCCTAGAGAAGACAGGGTCCTCTGTTGTGTCTGGAACTTGGTGATTCTGGTGGTGTGGAATGCTTCTTCCTCAGTGCTGTAGGCCTCCAATAAAGAAAATATGGACAAATATGTTCAGGGAACTAAAAGAAAACCTGGAAATCGGATGGGCAAGAGTGGGGTGGGGTGGAGTGAGAAGGGATTGGCGAAGAAATGTGAATTTCAGACCAGACTGTATCAAGTAAAACTCAGTTAATAATGGAAAGTCTCCAAAATTCTATCATTTGATATCGATAAAAGATACTATCAGCAATGAAGTTATATTATGCCCTTTTATGCACCAAATAGTGGCCACATTTACAAAGCAAAAACCATTAGAAGTAAGAAGTTGCTAGAAGCACAATTATTGCAGCATTAGAAAATCAAGTAATTTGTTAAACAGGTAAATAGAAACATAAAATTGAATACTGTCCAAGATTTTAATTCTATATCTATACCTCTGTATATTAAACCTTATATGTAAATTTGAAAAACATTAAAATATGGAGGCATAGCTTACATAAAGAAAAATGCACCCATGTAAAACTCAGTGCCTTTTCATGAACTGAAAAGACTTGTACAGCCAGCACCCTCATCAAGAAAATGCTGTGTCCGGAATTGGTGGGTTCTTGGTCTCACTGACTTCAAGAATGAAGCCGTGGACCTTCGTGGTGAGTGTTACTGTTCTTAAAGATGGTGTGTCCAAAGTTCGTTCCTTCTGATATTTGGATGTGTTCAGAGTTTCTTCTTTCTGGTGGGTTCATGGTCTCCCTGGCTTCAGGAGTGAAGCTGCAGACCTTCGCGGTGAGTGTTACAGCTCATAAAGGCAGTGCAGACTCAAAGAGTGAACAGCAGCAAGATTTATTGCAATGAGGGAAAGAACAAAGCTTCCACAGTGTGGAAGGGGACCTGAGCGGGTTGCCACGGCTGGCTCTGGTAGCCTGCTTTTATTCCCTTATCTGGCCCCACCCATATCCTACTGATTGGTAGATTTTACAGATAGCTGACTGGTCTGTTTTATAGAGAGCTGGCAGATTGGTCCGTTTTGACAGGGTGCTGATTGGTGAGTTTACATCCCTGAGCTAGACACAAAAGTTCTCCAAGTACCCACAGAGCACTGATTGGTGCATTTACAAACCTTGAGCTAGACACAGGGTGCTGATTGGTGCGTTCACAAACCCTGAGCTAGACACAGAGTGCTGATTGGTGTATATGCAATCCCTTAGCTAGACATAAAGATTCTCCAAGTGTCCACCAGATTAGCTAGATGCAGAGTGCTGGTTAGTGCATTTACAAACCTTGAGCTAGACACAGAGTGCTGATTGGTGTTTTTACAATCCCTTAGCTAGACATGAAGGCTCTCGAAGTCCCCCCTAGACTCAGGAGCCCAGCTGGCTTTACCTAGTGGATCCTGCACCAGGCCACAGGCAGAGCTGCCTGCCAGTCCCAATCCGTGCGCCCACACTCCTCAGCCCTTGGGCAGTTGATGGGACCAGGCACCGCGGAGCAGGGGGCAGCCCTCCTCGGGGAGGCTCAGGCTGCCCAGGAGCCCAGGGCAGCTGGGGGAGGCTTGGCCATGGCAGGCTTCAGGTCCCGAGCCCTGCCCTGCAGGGAGGCAGCTGAGGCCTGGTGAGAATTTGAGTGCAGCGCCGGTGGGCCGGCACTGCTGGGGGACCTGGTGCACTCTCCACAGCTGCTGGCCGAGGTCCTAAGTCCCTCACTGCCCAGGGCCAGCGCTGCTGGCCTGCTGCTCCGAGTGTGGCGCCCTCCAATCCCACGCCTACGCGGAACTCACGCTGGCCTGCGAGCACCACGTGCAGCCCCAGTTCCCGCCCACACCTCTCCCTCCACACCTGCCCACAAGCTGAGGGAGCCTGCTCCAGCCTCGGCCAGCCCCGAGAGGGGCTCCCACAGTGCAGCGGTGGGCTGAAGGGCTCCTCAAGCATGGCCAGAGTGGGCGCCGAGGCTGAGGAGGCGCCCAGAGCGAGCGAGGGCTGCCAGCACGCTGTCACCTCTCAATACCAGCAGACCAGAAACCCCCATTGTGCTACTACCCAGGCAGTATTGTTCCCTCTCCAGGTGATCCCCATGCTAACTTTTTCTATGGCTTAGTGAGTTATTAGAAGTCAGACTCTTTTTGTAACCTCCTTTTAGGCCAGGAAATAGAAGCCTGTGCATGTGCCCTAAGCCATCTGGGTCCCCTCCCTCCTCAGATACTAACTACTCTCATCGTTTTACTGTATTCCTTTCTTTGCATTTCTTTATTTGCACGTTATACATCTACTCAAATCTTGCTCATTAAAAAAAAAAAGACTGCTATGTGTTTCAGGTGCCTTGTGATCTATGGCTTCCCTTCCACATCTTACAATTTATTGGCTGAGCAACCCGAGTCCTTACCTGAGCAGATTTTCCCACAGTTTGGATTATGCGGATTTCAGACTCACGTCACAGTTAAACTATATTAGTGTGTTTTTACACTGCTGAAAAAGATTCCCTGAGACTGGGCAATTTACAAAAGAAAGAGGTTTATTGGACTTACAGTTCCATGTGGCTGGGGAGGCCCCACAATCATGGCGGAAGGTGAAAGGCACGTCTCACATGGGGGCAGACAAAAGAAGAGAGATTTTGCAGGGAAACTTTCCCTTTTAAAACCATCAGATCTCATGAGACATACTCACTATCATGAGAACAGCATGGGAAAGACCCGCCCCCATGATTCGATTACCTCCCACCAGGTTCCTCCCACAGCACTTGGGAATTGTTACAATTCAAGATAAGATTTGGGTGGTGACACAGCCAAACCATATCATCAACATGTACCTTTTTTCTTTATTTGCTGCAAATTGGCAGCAGGATCTTGAAGTGTGATCCAGCCCAAGTACCACCTCTTGGTTAGACTCCAAGTGGTGACACGCCCTGCTTGCCCCAGGGGCACATCACACCCGTTTCACACTCTTTTATTGATGTCAGCTCAAGCCTTGCTTTGCAAATTTCCTGAAGCTTCCTAGTGGTGGTATCCTCATCCTGTCATTCTGTTGTCATTTATTCTCTAAAATATCTCTGTAAGGAAATACGTTCCTTCATCTCTTTGGGTATCCCAGGGTACCTTTTTATGAATTATAATTGAATATAGAAAAGGCAGGAAAAATGTTTGATTCTTTCCTTTTGACTAGTTTTCATGATAATGACTGGACTCCTTGTCATCCTCAGAAGGTGATCGTTTAAAAAATATTGCCGTAAACTCATGCTTTAAAATATATTTGAAGGGTTTCAATTTATGGACATTTTTATGAGTAGTAAAACAAATCATTCCTTCTGTGGCCAGTGGGAGCCCTTCCTGGTGGCTCCTGAGTCCTTTGCACCTGGTGGCTTCTGGCAGCTGCTTTGCCATCTGATATTTCCAGATAAACCTGGCTTGTCTTGTACATTTCCTGCTTCAGACATGGAATCAGCCATTTTTATAAGAAGCCTATGTTTTGTTTCATTTTATTTTCTTTTTTTTTAAATGAGAAATCATATTTTAGGACCATGATGTGGGTGTTAGATATACCTTACTAGTTTTATGATCATTGACTTTAGGCCTTTTCAGGGGACAGAACTAGATTCAAAGTAGAAGAGCACCTCAGTCATTCATGCTGATATTTCCATTTCAAATTTGGGACCACACTGTTTTTCCGTTTTCTTTTCTTTTTCCCTTCCGTTCCCTTTCTCCCTTTCTCTCTCTCCCTTTCTCTCTCTCTCTCTCTTTCTCTCTCTTTTTCTTTCTTTCTTTCCTTTCTTTTTTCCTTTTCTTTCTTTCTTTCTTTCCTTTCTTTTTTCTTTTTCTTTCTTTCTTTCTTTCTTTTTTCCTTTCTTTCTTTTTTCCTTCCTTCCTTCCTTCCTTCCTTCCTTCCTTCCTTCCTTCCTTCCTTCCTTCCTTCCTTCC
>NW_026652283.1:122155073-122190768 GCF_009828535.3 Hylobates moloch
TCCTTCCTTCCTTCCTTCCTTCCTTCCTTCCTTCCTTCCTTCCTTCCCTTCTCCTTCCCTCTCTCCCTTTCTCTTTCTTTGTCTCTTTTTTTCCTTGACAGAGTCTTGCTCTGTCACCAGGCTGAAGTTCAGTGGCATAATCTCAACTCATTGCAGCCTCAACCCCCTGGGTTCAAGCAATCCTCTTGCTTCAGCCTCCTGAGTAGGTAGGAGCACAGGTGCATGCCACCATGCCCAGCTAATTTTTGTATTATTTGTAGAGACGGGATTTTGTCATGTTGGTCAGGCTGGTCTCGAACTCCTGACCTCAAGTGATCCTCCCTCCTTAGCCTCCTAGAGTGCTGGGATTACAGGTGTGAGCCACTGTGCAAGCCAAGGGACCACACTGTTTCTATTTGACCACTTACTTATATTACATCTATGTCTCATTTCTTCTCACTGACAGTCCTGGTTTTCAAGGATATAGCACAAATATCAGAAAACTTTTCTTTAAAAGACAAGATAGCATGTATTTCAGGCTTGCAGGCCACATGGTCTCTGTTGTAACCACTCAACTCTGTCAGTGCACTGGGAAAGCAGCCACTGACCTTATGTAAATGAATGGGGATGGCTGTGTTCCAATAAAACTTTATTTACAAAACAGGCATAATTTGCAGACTCCTGATATAGGAGAAAAATAATTAGAATATTCCATAATTATTTGCTTTATCCCACTTTGCAGATCTCAGAATACCAATACTAATACACTTACTATTGATGTCTCAGGTTGAAATGTAATCCCCAGTGTTGGAGGTGGGGCCTGGAGGGAGGTGATTGGATTATGGGGGTGGGTTTCTCATGAATGGTTTAGCACCATCCCCTCGGTGCTGTCCTGCAATAGTGAGTGAGTTCTCACGAGATCTGGCTGTTTATAAGTGTATGGCATCCTCCTCCCCTCTCTTGCTGGTGCTCTGGCCATGTCATGTACCTGCTTCCTCTCTGTCTTCTACCAAGATTTTGAATTTCCTGAGGCTGCCTGTACATTCCTGCAGAATGGTGACCCAGTTAAACCTCTTTCTTTTATAAATTACCCGGTCTCAGGTATTTCTTTATAGCAATGTGAGAATGTGCTAATACAACTATAAATTTTGATTTCGTGAACGTACAAATATTTATATCTGTTATGCCCATTTTCCCCATCTTGTACGTGGTTTTCCTATATCTGTGCTGTAGATCATATGGCCATTACAGACTATGATCTCTCCCTTTTGAGCCCATTTAAACTTGTTCCACGAAGTAACTATACATTTAATCTAAGTACTACTTAAGTCAATATCTCTCTAGTTATTTTGTTTGCGCTAAGCTTGTTTTCTGGTAGATTCCTTAGGAAGTTTTTTTGGAAGCAATAGTCTCTGAATTACTCAAGTGTACATTTATACTGGAAGATCAGATTTGCTGAGTAGAAAATTCTAGGCTCATTTTTTTTTTTTTCTTGACAACCTTAACTATGTTATTCCGCTCTTCAGGGATAAAGCATTAGTGTAGAAAGTCTGATAATAAGCTAGTTTTGTTTTCTTAATATGTTAAGTGACCCTTTCGCCTACATGTCCAATGGATTTTTAAAAAATAAGTACTTTTAATAGTAAATGTCTTGGTGCTGGTTATTCTTGCGTGGTATTTGTAGGACTCAGCGTATTTAGTATGTGGGTTCAGATATTTTTTGTTTCAAGAAAGTTTCTTTGAACTATAGTTTTTATTATTTGTTATATGTCTTTCTTTAGTTTTCTCCCTCAGGGACTCATTTTAAACATATGTTGAATTTTTATTGCCTATCTTCAAGATTTTTCACTTTTTTCTGTAAATTTTTTTTATCATTTTGGATTATGATTTTTTTTCACTTTTCTACTCTTTTTTTATTTTTTATTTATTTTTTATTTTTTATTATTATACTTTAGGTTTTAGGGTACATGTGCACAATGTGCAGGTTTGTTACATATGTATCCATGTGCCATGTTGTTTTGCTGCACCTATTAACTCGTCATTTAGCATTAGGTATGTCTCCTAATGCTGTCCCTCCCCCCTCCCCCCACCCCACAACAGTCCCCGGAGTGTGATGTTCCCCTTCTTGTGTCCATGAGTTCTCATTGTTCCCTTCCCTCCTATGAGTGAGAACATGTGGTGTTTTGTTTTTTGTCCTTGCGATAGCTTACTGAGAATGATGTTTTATAGTTTCATCCATGTCCCTACAAAGGACATGAACTCATCCTTTTTAATGGCTGCATAGTATTCCATGGTTTATTTGTGCCACATTTTCTTAATCCAGTCTATCATTGTTGGACATTTGGGTTGGTTCCAACTCTTTGCTATTGTGAATACTGCTGCAATGAACATACATGTGCATGTGTCTTTATAGCAGGACGATTTATAGTCCTTTGGGTATATACCCAGTAATGGGATGGCTGGGTCAAATGGTATTTCTAGTTCTAGATCCCTGAGGAATCGCCACACTGACTTCCACAATGGTTGAACTAGTTTACAGTCCCACCAACAGTGTAAAAGTGTTCCTATTTTTCCACATCCTCTCCAGCACCTGTTGTTTCCTGACTTTTTAATGATGGCTATTCTAATTGGTGTGAGATGGTATCTCACTGTGGTTTTGATTTGCATTTCTCTGATGGCCAGTGATGATGAGCATTTTTTCGTGTGTTTTTTGGCTGCATAAATGTCTTCTTTTGAGAAATGTCTGTTCTTGTCCTTCGCCCACTTTTCGATGGGGTCGTTTGTTTTTTTCTTGTAAATTTGTTTGAGTTCATTGTAGATTCTGGATATTAGACCTTTGTTAGTTGAGTAGGTTGCAAAAATTTTCTCCCATTCTGTAGGTTGCCTATTCACTCTGATGGTAGTTTCTTTTGCTGTGCAGAAGCTCTTTAGTTTAATTAGATCCCATTTGTCCATTTTGGCTTTTGTTGCCATTGCTTTTGGTGTTTTAGACCTGAAGTCCTTGCCCATGCCTATGTCCTGAATGGTATTGCCTAGGTTTTCTTGTAGGGTTTTAATGGTTTTAGGTCTAACATGTAAGTCTTTAATCCATCTTGAATTAATTTTTGTATAAGGTGTAAGGAAGGGATCCAGTTTCAGCTTTCTACATATGGCTAGCCAGTTTTCCCAGCACCATTTATTAAATAGGGAATCCTTTCCCCATTTCTTGTTTTTGTCAGGTTTGTCAAAGATCAGATAGTTGTAGATATGCGGGATCATTTCTGAGGGCTCTGTTCTTTTCCATTGGTCTATGTCTCTGTTTTGGTACCAGTACCATGCTGTTTTGGTTACTGTAGCCTTGTAGTATAGTTTGAAGTCAGGTAGCCTGATGCCTCCAGCTTTGTTCTTTTGGGTTAGGATTGATTCAGTGATGGGGGATCTTTTTTGGTTCCATATGAACTTTAAAGTAGTTTTTTCCAATTCTGTGAAGAAAGTCATTGGTATCTTAAGGTGTTGTGTGTTGTGTTATTTTTTCTTGTGTTCCTTCTAGTTTAGTCTTTATTTCTAAAATGCTTTTCTTTTATTCTAATTGTTTTTGAGTTCCGCCCTCTTGTTATTGAATGTTTCTATCTATTATTCATGGGTTTAAAAAATGCATTTTACTTTTTTCCTAAATGTTTAGAAATAGTAAGTTACAGTTTTGATATTTTTGGTGTCTTTTCATGGTAGGGTTGTTACTGTGCTCCATATTTGTAGTTTTCTTAAAGTAATTTTGTTACTTGAGATACTTTTCTACCTGGTTTGTTTTGTGTGAAATACATTTCCTTAACATTCAGAACTTTGTTCAGACATCTTTGCAACCTCAAAGAGCTTCCTCTTCAGTTTCCCCCAGTGTGAAAAGGAGGGGTGGTCTGGGCTCTGCACTGTCCTGTCTCTGTTCCCCTCCCTTCTTTTATTGAGACCCGCTGCTTCCTTCATGAGTGGTTGTCTGGGCTCTGCACTGTCCTGTCTCTGTTCCCCTCTCTTCTTTTATTGAGACCCGCTCCTTCCTTCATGTGTGTTTTCTCGGCCCTTCTCCATTCTGACTGTATTTCCAGCATTTTCTCCTGGGTGGGGAGAACGGGGGAGCAGGTCAGTTTTAGGAGTTCCCAGGTCACCCTGGTGCAGCGTTGCTGGGACCCCTGGGGCCTTGCACTCACTGCCATTGAGCAGGCAAGCCCTCCTGGATTCATCCACTGGTCTCAGCTCCAACCCCTCTCCTTTCCCATGGACACCTATGGATGACTGTTGGATTTTCTATTCTTAGATCTTCCTTCTTGCCTTTCTTTCCCATGCAAATACTTACTACAGGCACGTCTTGTGCTGGAGGTAATTTGTCCCCATGTACTTTCATTTTAGAGTTTGTGGAAATATCTTAGTACCTAGTTTTATTGTAAAAATTGACCATAGATTTTTTTTTTTTTTTTTTTTTTTTGTATAACTAAGTGCTCTGTCTGTTTTTATGTGTAGATTTGGGAAAATAAAACAACCAGGCTGACATCACTACGACCACCTTTTAATTCTAAACAGATGCTTTCCTAGGGAGGATCATAATTTCTAAAAATTAAAAACAAGAATTGACCTAGACTCCTAGGTCCAGGTCAAACCCAGAAAAGGTGCCAACAAAAACATCCTCTCTAAAGGACATGTTTCGTGTCCAGATAGCTTCACTGTTAAATTTGTTCAAAATTTTTAGGCCAATGATTCCTATGAAATGTAAAGTTATAGAATAAAGCAAAAATTAAAAATTACCAAACTCATCCTATTTAGAAAACATCTTTATTTTTATTCTCTTTATAAAAGATAGGAATATGTAAAATAAACTTTTACGTTTATAAAAATAAAAGGTTATTAAGTCAAACCTGCAGAAATTTGTAACAAAAAAAGCAATGATCCCCAGTATATTTGTTGGGGCTGTCATAACATGGTACCATAGGGTGGGTGGCTTAAACAGCAGAAATTCATTTTCTCACAGTCCTGGAGACTAGAAGTTCAATATCAGGGTGTTGGCAGGGCTGGTTCCTCTGAAGGCTATGAGGACGACACATCTCATGCCTCTTCCCCAGCTTTTGGTGGCTTTCTGGAAATCTTTGGCATCTCTTGGCTTGCAGAAGCATCACTTGATCCTTGCCTTCATCTTCACATGGTGTTCTTTTTTGTGTGTTTGTGTGTATATTTTTGTCCACATTTTCCTTTTTGATAAGACACTAGTCATGTTAGATTAGGAGCTCACCCTCCTTGGCGAGTCCTATAAAAAAGGAAATGTGTCTTATCAAAAAGGAAATCTTAACTAATTACATCTTGACCAACTACATCTTCAGTGACCTTATTTCCAAATAAATTCATGTTCTGAAGCACTAGGGTTAGGACTTCAGTGTATGAATTTTTGTGGGACACAATTCAACCCATAGCATTCAGCAATCCATTTTTTTCTTAACATTGTGGAACAACTAGAAATAAGGTATATTTGCAGTTTGGTAAATCATCTTCTGAGTTTTGTTTTCTTCTCTCTTGTTAGTTTGGTGACTATGCAGCCACTGTATAGGTCTTCACACTTCTCAGTATTCATGCTCGTCTTCCTCCCTAACAGAACCCTCTTCTTATTGAGGAATATAAATATGCTTGGCTGAAAGACTGTATTTTTTTACCTTCCCTTGCATTTATGTGTAAACAATGGGATGTAAGACAACTTAGCTGAACATTTCTCCCTTTTCCTTGTGTTTTCTCTGCTTGGAAGCAGATGTGATGGCTGAAGCTGCAATGCCCATCTTATGAACATGGGATGATTTTGAGATAAATACCACAGGCTGAAAGGAAAAACAGCAAGAATAAGCCTGTATTTCTATACCAATTTGAACTGTACTAGCCTTGGACTCCCTATCTCTAGCTTCACTTTATTTGGAAAAAAAAAAAAAGTAAATCTCTTAATGGGTTAAACCATTACAATTTTGGTTTTCTTTTAGTATCAGCTAAACCTAATCCTAGCTGACACAGACATATCAAGTCATATTCTTAAATCCATGTTCCTTAATTCATCAATTTAAAAAATGAAACCGAATCTATTGATTTCTCCTATGAAAGATGAACAAATCAGCACATTTTCCTTATATCTCCACTTTCTAACCTGTATTCATCATTTGGCTGCATCCACCTGCTGACACAGTCTGGATTTTATTGCAATCCACAATCATCAAATTATTTATACATTATTGATCTTTTATTTCAAGAATGTTACAATAGCATGTCATGACGTTTTAACTCTATTTATCCCAACTGTTTTAACTTATCCTATGCTTTTTAAAAAATTTTAAATTTCAATTAATTAATTAATTAATTTTTTGAGATGGAGTTTAGGTCTTGTCACCCAGGCTGGAGTGCAATGGTATGATCTCGGCTCACTGCAACTTCCCTTTCCTGATTTCAAGCGATTCTCATGCCTCAGCCTCCCAAGTAGCTGGGATTACAGGCACCTGCCCCCATGCCCCACTAATTTTTTGTGTTTTTAGTAGAGACGGGCTTTCACCATGTTGGCCAGGCTGGTCTCGAACTCCTGACCTCAGGTGATCTGCCCAGCTTGGCCTCCCAAAATGCTGGGATTACAGGCATGAGCCACTGTGCCCGGCTAACTTATGTTTAATTGAGTTTAACGTTCAGTATGATGTCTTTCATACAAATGTTTTCTGCATTTGTGATTTAATCTTTTATTTGGCATCATTTCAGTGTCAATTTGTTACAGACGTTTGAAATCAGAAAATACGTGAGGCTTATTCAAGATAGGAGTTTATTTCTCTCTCGCAAAAGTAGTCTGGAAGCAGGCTGGCCCGGGCTGTGACTGGGTCTTCATGAAGTAAATCCTAAAGATCTAGACAGCTGGCACTCTGGCTTCCTCGAAAGAAGGAGAGAGACAGAGGACAGGCCCGTCCCTGTGAGACACTCCCTGGAATCCCCTTGCAGCACTTCTTGGATTCCTTTGGACAGAACTTGATCAACCTGGTAACAGGTGAATGGAAGGGAATTTGGAAAGTGTCATTTTAAGTCTAGATGTCTGTGTGCCTTCTTCGTTTCAGAGTTCTGTCCCTGACAGAAGCAGGAGACGCAACCAGCAGACTCTGCCATAGTCTTCGCGTAGATATCCCATGTGACACCCGTATCCTCAGTCCTTGGAAAGGTAGGAATGTTTTCTTTTTCCTTGCCAATAAATGATGACTCATAAAATTGACATGGAATACTTGCAAACCATTATTTTTTGTTACCACTGTGTAAGCATATCTTCATTCTTTTGTGGCATCCAGTCTTGCCAAGATACCTGAGGCTGAAATTTTCTCTGAACTGCTGGTTATTTGTTATTATGTCAAGATGCTGAAGGAGTCTTCTTTTATATTGAATTAAACAATGAATTCTCTGTTAATTTTACTGGGAGGATGGGGTGTTTTCTTTTTTCTTTTTTTCCAAATCTACAGATTCATGTTTTTGTTTGTTTGTTTGCTTTTTCCTGGAAAGTTTTCTCACAATAAAACTGGATATTTTTTGTTAACTCTGTTTTATTTTCTTCTTCAGGAACGATTTTGAACATATTGGTTTTCTTTTATTTGTCCTTCTTGTAATCGTTTTTCACATTTATTTTATCTGTTTGGTTTTTTACTGCTTTATCCGCAGAGTAATGGTCGATGTTACGTCTCAACATCGTTGAGTTAATTTTAAACACCATCAATGATACATTCTTTGTCAACCATGGCTTCCAAATTTAGTCACAAATTTTGTCTTTTTTTATTTCCCTCATCACCTCTGACGGTTTATTTTTTATATTGTTCGGAGTCCTATCATCTGGTTTTGTGTTTTTATTTTGAAATAATCTCCTGCTTGCAAAAATGTTGCAGGACTAGTTCAAAGAGCTTTATTTTTGAACAATTTGTAAGTTGCTACGCAGTGTCCATGAGCCCAAATACTTTAGCAAATATTTCCTACAACCTGGGACACTCCTCTACATAATCCCAATGCAACCATCAAAATCGGAAAATCAACATTAATATAGTATTACAGTCTAATCTACAGACTCCATCCAAGGTTCCCATCATTGCAATCATGTCCTTTCTCGTAGGAGGATTCAATCCGGTCCACACGTTGAATTTAGCTGTCCTACGTTTTTAGTTTCTTTCTGGCTGGACGTCTTCTGTGTCTTTTCTTGTCTTTCAAGGCTTTGACATTTTTGTATGTTAGAGGCCTGTTGTCTTAAAGAATGCTCCTCGATTTGGTTTTGTCTGATGATTAGACTCACATTATGCCGTTTTGGTGGCAATCTCATGGAAGTGACAATGTGTTCCTTTCCTGCGTCCTACCACACAGTAGGTGGTTGCGGTTTGTTGAGTTACTGGCGAAGTTAACCTTGATCACTTGGTTAAAGAGGTGACTGCCAGATTTCTTCTACAGCATGGAGGCATACTGAGAGTATGGACTATCGCGTTTCTCTTGAACTTTCACCCACCAATTCAGCATCATTGGCTGAATTCTTACAATGATTCATCAGTTGTATTTCACTGACGGAGGAAGAAAGCATTCTTCACTTTGCATTTATTTACTGATTTGCTTATCTCAGCATAGACTCATGGATTCCTATTTCATGCGACAGCGTCATTATTTCCTTGCTCAAATTGTGTGATGTGGCCCCTGGGATCCCCTTCGTGACATAGCCAGTGGGAGCCGTTTGTGCTGGTTTCTGTACGGTCTTGTCACCGTTGTGCTGAGCGCTTCCTCACATCTAGAATGACAGTGAGTCCCAGGCTCGTCTTGAAGTTTCCCTGCCCTAGTCCCAAATCCACCATTTCCCCATCGAGTCTTTTTTGTTTGTTTTGTGTTTTGTTTTTGAATGTCGGGAATAATATTTGACCATAAACATTTAATGCTTTTGTCATCAAAATATGCATATTAGCTAAAAACTAAAGAGGATTGGTATTCAAACTGGGCAGATAACAATAAAGTGAAATATTCAGCTGGTTGAAAGCAAAATTACAAGAGACTCTAGCTCAAAGCAAAATAAATCAATTCTGCTAATATTTGCATGCTGGTGTTGAACATTTCCTTACTTTCTATGTCAAATTAAAATTAGAATCCATATGGGCTTTTTAAAGTAAAGTGTTTTGCATGGATATTGATCAACAGTAAAAGGCATTTGTTGAAGCTAAAGAAAAAATCATTAAGATAACGAAGAACTAGAACTTATATTCTACACTGGGACAGCACTTGGTAACTGCAACCCAGGATGATGCCTTGCAGTCTTTGTGTGTGTGTGTGTGTGTGTGTGTGAGAGAGAGAGAGACAGGGTCTCACTCTGTTGCCCAGGCTGGAGTGCAGTGGTGCAGAGGCTCAAGTGATCCTCCCTCCTGAGCCTCCCAAGTAGCTGGGACTACAGGCGCACCACCGTACTCAGCTAATTTTTGTATTTTTTGTAGAGATGGGTTTTTACCATGTTGTACAGCCTGGTCTTGAACTCCTGAGCCACTTTTAAACAAACTTTTAAAGAACTCCCTACAGATTCAGTATCAACATCCATAAAGAAAGCTCCAGCAAAAGGAACAGCTTTTGCCTCTCCCAACCTGCTGATTGGGAGCCCTCCTCGTGACAACTGTCATGCCCTGGCAGCCTCCACCTGTCACCCATGTGCAAGTGATATTTAAGTCCAATTTATGCAACACCATTTGACTAGTTTTGGCAAGACCAGATTAGAAGTGCTTGGTTTTGTCCATTTATGCTTTCCATCTTCATTAAGAGAGTGTGGTCAAAGGATGGTGGTCTTGCAACACTCCATTAAAATAATGATTTGTAGAAAGTAGATATCATCCATTTCTTTTACGAACAGAGTGAGCGTAAGAGGAAATTCTTTTAGCTTTGGCAACTGTTGGCTAGCAGAAGATAAAACCACTTCAGAGAGCAAAGCTTGATATCAGGGATACTGAATAAATAATTTAATAGAGTTAAACTTGAAGTGGTGGAACACTTTCTGGACTCCATTGCCAATATCATGAGGTTAAACATCACCATTTGGGTTTAAGATGGTGCCCAAAGGTTAGGAGCTGGTCAGTCAATTTCCCTACCCCTCCGAGGCCACTTCCTCCAGGATGCCCTCCCTGATATGCATAGATACATGCCTCTCCCTTCCTCTGCTTCTTGTAGCCTCTGAACACTGCTTTACCATCATCACATCAGATTATAACTTGTTCCCTAAACATCCGTCTTCCCAGAGAGGTACAAAATTCCCCATAGCTGAGGACGAAATCTGATTCATTTTTCTTTTGCTTTGTGGAGCACAAAACTTGGCATATGGTAGCTTCACCAAAATGCATTTTGAAGGAACTTTTCTTTTCTTAATGTTTCCTTAGTACTGTTTTGTCCCTCTAAATGTGCATTTATTTTATACTGTTGATTTAGGGAGTAAATATGTTTCTCTCCTCCACTGAGTTGTGATCTTCTCGAGGACTGGATTTTATCTACACTTTCCTACTCTAGTACATGCTCAATACTCTTCTCACTGGATTAAATTAATAGGTTTATTTTTGTAAAGATTTTAGAGATAGTATTCATTTAGCTGGTGTTCTTTCATTTAGTGATTCCTTCAGATAAAAGGGCTTGTTGATTCTTGTTGGACGGGTTAGAAGAATAGATCATTGATCATGGATTTCTCTAGCAAAACCAGGGGGCAGACTTTAGGAGGACTGTATCAACAGCTGCAGCTTATCTACATTTTAGGTTTTCTACCGATTGGCAAAGAGAAAACCTTACTACGTGTTGTTGACTCACGGACTTTAGATTGAGCCCGGTTTGGGCAATGGCCCAGGGAGCTGGGAAGGATCAAGAAGGAGAGAGTCTAGCTTCTAATTGAAATTCCCCAGTTCTGTGCACCTGTATAGCCTCAAACCCGATATCCCTTTTCCTAAGACAAATTGGGTCACTCCCTCCCCTCTTAGCATCCAAATACTCACAGCTATTCTTTTGTGATTTCCTTTCCTTTCAGGGCCGCTTTAACTTTTTTAAAAAATTTATTATTATTATTATTTTATTTCCACAGGTTTTTTGGGAACAGGTGGTGTTTGGTTACATGAGTAAGTTCTTTAGCGGTGATTTCTGAGATTTTGGCGCACCCGTCACCCAAGCAGTGTACACTGTACCCAATTTGTAGTCCTTTATCCCTCACCCACCCCTCCCACCCTTTTCCCACATGCCTGAAGTCCACTGTATCTTTCTTATGCCTTTGCATCCTCAGGGCTGCTTTTAAAGTTCTCTTGAGGAGACTGCACTTGCAGAGTCAGAGAACTAGAAACGTTGTTTGCCCCAGGCCTCCTGTAGCTGAGGCTTATCCCCACCAGTCAAGTCCTAGGGTAACTAATAGGTTGTTTCAGATCTAAACATGAAAACTGCAAAAACAATTTTTCAATTTTTTTAGGTGTGTTCGCCTGGATAGTAACGGTAATCAGTACCTGCAGTGTGTGTTCCCCAAGGGCCAGGTGCCTTCCCTCACTGTGTGTATATTCATTGATACGGATACCTATATTCTAGTTTATAGCTGTATGAAATTTTATATACATACATATAGTTGCATGTTCTCACCTAATAATTGAAGCTCCTCTGTGAGGTAAGGACTGTCACCCTATTTTATAGTGAGAAGGTGGAGACCTGGAGTGGTTAAGTAACTAGCCTAAGAATATTCAACTAGTAAGAGGGTTAGCCAGTACTGGAATCTAAGTATTTCCGACTCCAAAGCCGTTGCGTTTCCAAGTTTCTATATTACCATCTGGGGATACTGCTGATACTCAAAGCATAGATAGTTTGGGGCTTTGGCTGTGTCGTCAGGATCGTGCAGACGGGGGCAGCAGGTGACAAACTGAGAGTCACTGAACCTGTCCCGACTCAGGGAAAGCGCCCCTGCCCCGGGGGTCAACCTTTCCAAAGATTGGGGGCACTCAGGGGTGCAAAACCGCCTGGCATTCCTGGGCTGCCTGTGCCAGCGCCACTCTCCAGGGCTTTGCGGGACCTTTGAACGTTGTGCCCATCCCTGCTGCCGCTAGGGGGCCCAGGAGGGCCGCGGTTTGGAGCTGTGCTGTTTACACAAAGGGAATAGGGTCCCAGCGGGGGTTGCTGTTCCTTCATGACAGCCCGCTGGGTCAGGTCCCACTGTGCAGACAGTAACGTTTTGGGGGAAAGGTGAAGCTGGTTGGCTTTCCTAAGTACAAATCTCTGAAAAAAGAAATACTTCCTTCTTTATATTTGAGTTTCTCAAAGCTGAGATGGAGTGTTACATCAATTACAGTGATTGTAACTCTAACTGGCCTCTTGAAAGGAAGTATAAAGGCCAGAGGAGAGAGTTGCAGACATTTGCAAGCCCACATCCCATTGTGAATGCTGTAATCATGCCGTCAAACCCAAGTCAGAAGTGAAGATTTTTAAAGATTAGCTCGTTTGGTCCCATTTATTGAGCATTTACACTCACTGTACTGGGTACTTAATATATGTTATCTCATTCATTTGTCACCCCAAAGCTACAAAGTGGTCTTAGCCCCACTTTACAGATAAGGAAACTGAGGCTCAGAGAGGACAGTCATCCTGTCCCGGGGTGGGGCTGGATTTGCTTATGGTCTGTGAACACTGATACTGCAGGTCTACAGATCACGCTTTGAGTAGCAATCCTCTGACTTTACAGAAGGGGAAACTGAGGCAGTAGAGGGAGTGCCCTGTTCTCCAGGTCATTCATGCTTGACTGCTGTGTCTAGACTGTGGAATGCATTTGACCTTGGCCAGAGCAGGTCCAGGCAGTGGGCACGCGGCCCTGGGCTTTGCCTCAGTCTCAGCCCCATTCTGCCCTCTTGGAAGACTAAGTGATTGTCTCTGCAGTTGGACCAAGTGCCTGACCATCCGGCACCACCCTTTCCATTAGGCACACGTGAGATTCATGTTCGGAATTATGTTGATGTGGTGTAGTGTAGGTTGATGATGTGTAGTGAGAAATATATGGTGAACTAGAGCAAGGGCCAGGCTCAGGGCTCACTGTAGACCACTGCTGGAAGGCCGGGGCACAATCTCAGTTAAGAAAGAGTCTATCAAAATGTAGCTGACAATGACTTTATTATTTCCCTCTGCAAAGTAGACCATTGTGGTGGGGTGAGTGACAGTTGTACCCTTGTCAATAAGATCATTGCAGAGGCCTGTCCCCATTACAGGGTGATGCGGAGCAGATAGTAGTGCTGGCCGTGCGGTGGAAGCAGTCACTAAGGCTGCCCATTTGGCTGGAGTCACCTGGAAGGGACGGAATGCCCTCCACCCAGTTGCGTGATGCCTTCACACAAACTAAAGAAACTCATCCAAAAGGGTTAGAGTAGGCTGAGTGTCTCCCCACAATGGAAAGGAATTATAGAGACTTTACCCAGGGAGCAGGGCAATGCCAGAATGTCACCTGGTAGGGCACAAACCCGGGAGACCCCTTCTAACAAGAAGACACGTCAGGATTTTGGGTGCTCGTCAGACTGCAGTGCAGAGGTGGCCTCTCTTAATTCCTCACCAGAGAGGACAGCTCCAAGGTCCCTCATTGACTTGTGTGAAGTCTGCAGCTTCTGGCAGCCATGAGCCTGCCATTCTCTATGGCTACAATTCCACTTGCAGTATGGCAATGAGAGAAAGATGGCTTATAGTCATTAAATGAAAGAAAATCTTTATTACTATTATTATTACTCTCCCCGAGAAAAATTAGATCAGCTCTCTGGTGAATTCTGATTGCCTGGGTGCACTGGCTGCCCACTTTACATGTCTGTTTTCATGGATTCTCTGTGACTTGGCAGGTGATTCCCTATTACTTTCCTGAAATGCAGGTTGAAATGCACTGTTGGGTAAATTTGGTTCCCCTGTGAGCTAATTAACTCTTAAAATAGACCCACCAGCTTCGATTTTCAGGAAAATAATTACTTGTTGAAGTAACACACCTATTTCTAATCCTGTGGCTTATTATTTTAGCTAACTGGAAAAAAAATACAAAAGAAAAGCAGAAAAGCCCGTATCTAGAAAAGGACAGTAGTGGAAGTGCATGGGAGGCAGCAATGTGGGGCTCAAGAGGTGACAGGTGAGCAGGGGCACCTGGAAGAAAGTGTTTCGGGTGCAGAAAACAATGTGCTGAGGACAACGGGCCAGTGCAGCTTCGATTCCTTCCTTCAGGTTGGTTTTCAGAGGGCACCAAGGTCCACAATGATCCATTTCTCAGGGTGGTTTCCAGGAGTTTGTGTTTTTTTTTTTTTTTTTTTTTTTGAGACGGAGTCTCGCTCTGTCGCCCAGGCTGGAATGCAGTGGCACAATCTCGGCTCACTGCAAGCTCCGCCTCCCGGGTTCACGCCATTCTCCTGCCTCAGCCTCTCCGAGTAGCTGGGACTACAGGCGCCCGCCACCACGCCCGGCTAATTTTTTGTATTTTTTAGTAGAGACGGGGTTTCACCGTGGTCTCGATCTCCTGACCTCGTGATCCGCCCGCCTCGGCCTCCCAAAGTGCTGGGATTACAAGCGTGAGCCACCGCGCCCGGCCGTTTGTGTTTAAATAAACACCTTGCATGACCTTTGCAAAGAAAGTTTGAGAACCGCTACCTACTACTTGCAATTAAAACCTGTCTTCTTGAAATGGTAGCATGTGAAGATGGGAGAGGCCACATGGATAATTTTATAGCTCAAGAACCCAAGGTCCTGGGAGGTTAAGTGATCACAGCTCCAAGTTGGTCCTTCTTGTTTGTCAGGCCTGTTGCACACGTTCAGGTTTACCTTCCTGTCCTGGATAGTCTGTTCTGGTCTCAGAACCACAGAATCCAGAGAGGTAGAAGAGGCGGCATGAATGAACTGCAGACTTTCTATTGATTCTGTGTGTGTGTGTGTGAATGTGTACACACACATACATATACACAGAACTGTTTTACCAGTTCTGAATATTCAATTAATTTAAGCCACTCCCCGCTAGTGTTCCAAACTCAGGTTCAAGTTTTTCCAATAGTATATGATTCAATCATTGAAAAGAAGTGAAATGTACATTTAACATTCTGGTGATCAATAGGTGTATTTTTCTGTGTAGAAATGGCTTTCCATTATGGCCCCTTCGTTTATTATTTTTAGTTGATGCATAGTAGATAGCCACACTTTCAGGGGTACATGTGATAATATATTCATATAATTTGTAAGAATCAAATTGATGTCCTTGGGATATCTGTTGTTTTCAATATTTGTCCTTTTTTAATGCTAGAAACACTTGAATTATTCTGTTCTAGCTGTTTTGAAATGTACAATAGATTATTGAGAACTCTAATTACCTTACTGATCTATGGGACACTGGGTCTTACTTCTTCTATGAAACCATATATGTGAACGTATTAATCAACTTTTTAGAAGCTCATTTTGACATAGCTTGTGGGACATACGTTTTGGTAACAATGATTGTTAACAGGGCACATGCTATGTGCTGGCCACTGCATAACCGCTTTACACTCGTCATTTCTTTTAGTTCACAACAAAAATGAGGCTGAGGCTGGTACTATTTTAATCTCCCTGTGCAGATGAGAAAATGAATGTTGAGACGATAAGTTTCCCGCCCAAGTTGACACACTGACAGGCAGAAGAGTTGGAGATTTAAGTCCTGACGAGGCAGTCCTTAGAGTTCGAGTTTTTAAGCCCACTCTGATAAACAAGCCCATCCATTGTTCCCTCCACATCTAATGACATCACAGAATACAGACTTCATGGCATCACGTTGTAAGTTCTGTGTGGAGCATTTTAAGAGGAATCTGTCTGGGTACCCTAAGTGATGGAAAAGCTGCTTGCAGATTCATGGGAGTCCTGACGGGTGACTGCACTTAGGTGAGAATTGAGTTAAATGCAATCACCTTACCAGTTGTGTGTGGGGGGCGTGCCAGTGGTGGGTGAGGGAGGGGGCGCGGGGGGAGGGCGGCAAGCTCCAGGCTGGCCATGACTCACCTACATAGAGAAACTCACACACTTAAAAGCCAAAAAGCGAGTTTGGCGAGTTTGGCCCAGAGCGACAAAGGGATGGAATGCTTTCAGAAGGAGTTCTCTGAGGTGCCTGAAGGGCAAGACTGAGAGTGACTGAGGGACAGCTGCATTCAGAGCAGCTAGTGTTCAGTCTTGGAAGATGCCACGGGGTCTTTCTTTTAAATGTGTGCCGTTTCAGAAAGCAGGCTACGCCTGGCACTTGTGATAGCCAGAGCAAAGGAAGTGGTGGAGAAAGAAATGCGTCTGTAACACAGAGTTCCAAAAACGGCATTCCGCCAGCTCTCAATCCTGCCCTCTCTTGATTCTGATTTGAGAGAGAACAAAGTTGCCCTGAAGTCAGAGAAGGCGCCTTCTCTGAAAGAATGTCTCCCCCAGCCTGGCAGAGACAACGTTTGCTTTCATACACAATGGCACCATCTCTATATTGTGATTTTTAATTTTAGGAAAGATTTGCAGCCTCATTTTTCTGAGAATTGAAAGCAGAATTCTATGAAAGCCAAAAAAATTTGAATGCAAGAAAACTCATTATTTCCCTCTGGAAATCCACTCCACCTTGTTCCTTTTCTCAGAGCACCACTGTGCCACATACCCATTTGCCCAAGTCTGAGACCTGGGCCCTCCCTGCTCCCACACTCAACGCACCACATCCACTCACTTCCCGTCTTGGTGGTTCTGCCCTCAGGAGTCTGAGGCCTGTTCCCTCTTCTCTCTTCCATCTGGTTTGTGTCCTCCTTGTTTTCCACCACACTTTCTACTTAGACTACCTTCTTTGTCAGAGGAATGGCCGCTTGCATGAGACATATTAATACAAATTCAAATTTTAGAAATATGCATATACAGCGGAAGCTCCCCACGAACATCTCGGTAACTAACACACACGTCTGACTTGCACCATGG
Organism: Hylobates moloch; assembly: GCF_009828535.3. Taxonomy (NCBI): domain Eukaryota; kingdom Metazoa; phylum Chordata; class Mammalia; order Primates; family Hylobatidae; genus Hylobates; species Hylobates moloch. The sequence continues at coordinate 122,171,985 of NW_026652283.1, forward strand.
CTACTGACTCCAGTTCCTCGGTTTAGGGGCAGTCAACAGTGGAGGGGAAAGCCGGGAAAGGCTGCCTTTGGGCTGGATCCTGATGCCTGTGCAGGGGTTTCCTAGAGGGAAGAAAGGCATGGTGATCCAGTAGCTCTTTCATAAATTTAGTGTTAGAGAGTGGACAGACTTAACCGAAGGAGGGGGAGGGAAGAGAAGAAAGAAGTGAAGACGACGTGCCACTGAGGTGCGTGCCATCAGACCGTGGAAGAGGCTCTGGGTCCAAATGCGTGTTTCCTGACCTTCAGCCTGCCTCCAGAGAAAACCCACAGGACTTTAAAAAGAGAGGGGCGAAACTGCCCGGCAACTTGATGAGCTTCATGGGTACGCTAACAAAGAAATGCTCCTCTAAAACACCCAGCGTCTGGCTGGTGGGAGCACTGCTGGGATCAGTCCTTCCTGCCTTATTTATTACACACCTGGTTGTGTTAAGCAGCTCCATTTGAGGCCATCTAGTCCTGCTTTAAAGCCACTCTTGATTTAAAGCCGAACAATTTCATTGAATGAGCTTCTATTCTAACAAAAACATACTGGTTCTGTGTGTCTCCAGTCTTTCAAAGGAGCAGAGATGCAGCACCGGGGCTCTGCTGACTGTTTTAGGAGAGGCAGCGTTTCTCATGGAGATCTTCCTCCCAGCAGCCCCTTCTATCAGGCACTCCATTTGCATTTTAGAACAATTTCCCCCCCCCCGCACCCCCATTACCAGCTTGAACTGAGTGAGGAAAAGGGAGGATGAAAGAATGCAACCAAATGCCCCTTCCAAACCCAGCCACCTGTTAATGAAGCTCAGCTCCTCCCCTCCCCCCTTGTCATTTCATGGAAATGGAGAATGCAGGACTGAGATTTATGCATTGGGAATGAAGCAGGAGGGTTTTTCCAAGCGCTTGCCAGAATGCTGAAATCAAACCTGTTTCGGTGAAAGGTGCATTGTTGCTCTTGTTGAAGTGGCATTTATAGACAATAAGCAAATCACCTCAGGATGAATACATTCGGTTCCTGATTCTGAATTTGTAGAAAGACTGTTAAAATATAAAGCAATATACACCAATTACTGACCCACTGGGAAATTCTGTAGCTCCATAAAGGACGTTAAAACATTGTAGTTATTTCAGTAAGACTGCTTTTGCAGACTGAGATACTACTGAATGGGGCAGGGAAGGAGAATGCCTTGCAGTTAGATGAATTTGCCAAGAGATTTTAATTGGCATGAAATGCCTGGTATCAGCCTCTGGGAATCACCGTAACATTCTTCCCTGTTGGAGTTTGTTCCACTGGGATGTTATCATCAGGTGCCCTAGCAGGACTCCCAGAACCCTTGGGAAGTATTTTTGGATGCAGCATCACTGGAGGTTATTTTAACAGAAAAGTGAAAGCTTTTCTTTGCTGGGGCCAGTCAAAGTATAAACAGTTCAGGCAATTTTGGTTTTCTTTAGAACTTCAAAGGCCTTTTCTACTCTTGGGACGGTTCCCCTGGGCATGGAAATATATGAGTGACATAGTCGTGATGCAAGAGGCAGCATGTGACTGTGCTGCATTACGTGGGTAGCTTTTAAAATAGGCTCATGCAGGTTAAAATGTGAGCATATTTAGATGGCTTTTCCAAAGTGATCACTTAAGGCCCTTAAAAAACTCAGACAGTAGCATGCTGTTGGGTGTCAGATTTATATCTGGTGATGGACTTCTGGATTGGAACCAAAAGTCATTCTAAGTGCTTTTTGTTAGTGTTTTATTTATTCATTTATTTATTCTCTCTCTTTTTCTTTGTGGCCTGGACTCTTCTGAGCCCATGAATGCTGAGAATTCTAGGATCTTACATCATGGGAGGTAGTCTTAAAAGTGAAGCCCCTCAAGGGGCTTGAAGAATTTTAAAGCTGGAACAGAAGAGCGGGAAGGTCTGGATAAGAAGGAAGGAGAGGATGTGGAGAAATAGGAACACTTTTACACTGTTGGTGGGACTGTAAACTAGTTTAACCATTGCGGAAGTCAGTGTGGCGATTCCTCAGGGATCTAGAACTAGAAATACCATTTGACCCAGCCATCCCATTACTGGGTATATACCCAAAGGACGATAAATCATGCTGCTATAAAGACACAGGCACACGTATGTTTATTGCGGCACTATTCACAATAGCAAAGAGTTGGAACCAACCCAAATGTCCAACAACGATAGACTGGATTAAGAAAATGTGGCACATATACACCATGGAATACTATGCAGCCATCAAAAATGATGAGTTCGTGTCCTTTGTAGGGACATGGATGAAACTGGAAACCATCATTCTCAGTAAGCTATCACAAGGACGAAAAACCAAACGCCGCATGTTCTCACTCATAGGTGGGAATTGAACAATGAGAACTCATGGACACAGGAAGGGGAACATCACACTCCGGGGACTGTTGTGGATTGGGGGGAGGGGGAGGGATAGCATTAGGAGGTATACCCAATGCTAAATGATGAGTTAATGGGTGCAGCACACCAACATGGCACATGGATACATATGTAACAAACCTGCACATTGTGCACATGTACCCTAAAACCTAAAGTATAATAAAAAAAAAAAAGGCAGATGTGGGCAACAGCAGCAGAGGGCTCAGTGTTGGTCCGATGCCCACTTTCTGGGATGTGGGACACAAGGCTCTCCCTCCAGACCGTCCCTTGAATACCCCCTCCAAAGCATTTACTTTTTAAAATTTGTTTTTCATTTAGAGACTGGGTCTCGCTCTGTTGCACAGGCTGGAGTACAGTGGTGCCATCACAGCTCAGTGCAGCCTTGAATTCCTGGACTCAGGCTGTCCTCCCACCTCAGCCTCCTGAGTAGCTGGGACTAGGTGCATGCCACCATGCCCGGCTTGGGAAGCACTTCCTTTTTTTTTTTTTTTTTTGAGATGGAGTCTGGCTTTGTTGTTAGAAGCACTTACTTTTATGTGGCCCCATGATTGGCCATGTAATAAAGAGACTCACAACAATGCCTCTGCCTGGACTATGCATGATGAGTTCACAATTCAGGACACACACACCAGATATAAACACGTGACTTCCCACCTGGAGAAAAGTGCAGTGTGAGCCCTGCACTGCCTGTCAAGCGAGTCTTGAAGCACCACGTGCCTGCCTGCCATGGATTGTCAAGTGGGAATATTTGGGATTAATACTTCTTTTCTCTTTTGTTTTAAACACCCCTAACGAGCCCCAAAGTTCCACTTACTGGCTCAGACAGGAACACTGCAGCCTGTCTTCTGGGGAAGGATATTGGACTAAGAAAAATCCCCAAAGAATGTGAACTAGGAATCTAAATACCAGCAGAACCTTTCAAAGCAGGAAGAGAATCCTAGGAAGTCACCCTCTTATGTTCTTATAATGAGACACTGTAAAATGGTCCTATCTCTCTCTTGGCTGAGGTCACACAACCACATTAGACAAAAATCCATGTGTCCGGAAAGTCTTTACCGATCCCGATAGACCACTGGACAGCTATGCTGAAGATGTGTGAGATTAGTTCAACTCGACGGAAAACAAAACCTGCTGTGGAAGAGTATGGGGAAAGAAACCGATCTGCTCTTTTGTTGCTTTGTTCATTTTGAGGTGAATTAGGTTCAAAATGATTCGTGGGTCGATTTCTGCAGAGAAGTAAACTTGAGCTCAACACACAGAGCTGCTTGTTTTCCACTTAAAGGAGAGAGCTGGGGTTCCTTGGGCATAGCTAGATGAGTTAGAATCAAAGTCATATACGAAGAGAAAATTCACAGGATCTGTGCTGCTTGAGCAAAGTGACTTGACCAAGAGAAGGCAATCAGAGAATGATGAGGCAGTCTCCATATTCTGAAAAGCTGGCCAAGTCCAAGGAAATAAAAGTGGTTCCCATGTCAAAGTCATTGTGCCAGAGAGAAGTGTTCTTGGGATTTCATAGAGCAAGAGTCTTTGTGGGATCTCATTAAATGTGTTCCCAAAAGAGTATGAGGAATTGATGGAAAGGGGAACCTACAGTTTCTCAGGGCATTCTCAGAGTTCTGTGATGCGAAAGGAAAGAGGCTGGGCTAGGGCTAATGACGATGAGTGAGTCCATGCTGGGCAGGATGGCTGTCTGGGCATAAGGACTGTTGGTGCAAGCATCAGACCAGGGGAAGTGAGTGGTGAAAGACACACTGATACAATATGAGAGATAGGGGCTTTTCATGCTCAACTTTCCCCATTTATTCTTTAAATAATGGAGTTTCCCCAAATTCATCTGGTTCCATTTCCGGGGCTAATTTTATGTATTCTTCCTAGTTGTCCTTGTTCCCTCTCTTTTAGTTGTTCTCCATGACTGCAAAATCCTGTTTGCAAGATGCACTGCCCCTCTAGGAGGTAGGGAGGTTCTCAGAATTCTCACTGCATTGATGGGGGGATATGAACTGTTTTTCTGCTTCTCTGACCCTGTGGTTAAAGCAGGGGTCCCCAGTGCCTGAACCACGGACAAGTACCTGTGTGTGGCCTGTTAGGAACTGGGCTGCACAGGAGGAGGCGAGTGGTAGATGAGTTAGCAAAGCTTCATGTGTATTTACAGCCACTCCCCATCGTTCGCATTACCACCTGAGCTCCGCCTCCTGTGAGATCAGTGTTGGCACTATATTCTCATAGGAGTGCAAACCCTATTGTGAACTGTGCATGTGAGGGATCTAGGTTGCATGCTCCTTATGATAATCTAATGCCTGATGGTCTGTCACTGTCTCTCATCACCCCCAGATAGGAACATCTAGTTCCAGGAAAACAAGCTCAAGGCTCCTATTGATTCTACATTATGGTGAGTTGTTTAATTATTTCAGTATATATTATCACGTAATAATAATAGAAATAAAATGCACAATAAATGTAATGCGCTTGAATCATCCATAAAACATACCCCCATCCTCATCCATGGAAAAATTGTCTTCCACAAAACTGGTCCATGGTGCTGAGAAGGTTGGGGACTGTTGGGCTAGAGAACAAATGACCTCAGTTGCACATTAGTGTCATGGTTGATGTCTTTCCCTAAGGGGCCAATCAGTTTGCTTCCTCAACTCTTTCTTCTCAAAGTGCCTGTGGCATCTGGGTTTTCTCCTTTTCCTTGAATACCTTTCATCTGTGTTTTCCAGAGGAAACTCTGCTTCACTTCCTGCTGGCTGCCTGACATCTGCTTCCATGCTTTCAGTTATTCACTCAACAAACATTCATTGAGTGCCTACTGTGTGTCAAACAGGCTCCTAGGCAGTAGGGCATAGCATGAATAAAACAGATTCACATCTCTCAAATATAACGCAGTTTAGTGCATTTTTAAATTCTATTTCCCCGGGCTGTGGTCCATTCCAGATTATCTCTTTTCAGACAAATTTTTCTGGATTTGACTCTACTTGTTACAAATATTCCTATTCACTTTTTTCTATTTAAATATAATGTATCTTATAAGTTATATATTATGCAATATGTTGTATATAATATAGTGAAACATCATACATGTACAAAGAAGTATATAGAAAATATGTTGTTTATATGTATTACAAATTATAAAGTAAAAAGGTATATAATTGTCTAGGTCAAGAAATAGAACATTTTCAACAACTAGAGGGCTCCTAAATGTTTTTTCCCAATAATAACACCTTATTCTCTCCCCTAGAGATAATCACCAATTATCACTGAGATTATCAGAGATAATGTTAAACACTTCCTTTTATGCTTAATAGTTTTCCTCTTGATTCTGTATCCCTAAACAATTTAGTTCTATCTTTTTTTGAAACAATCTTTGTATAGGTAGAATATACAATTGGAATTATTGTGACTTTGGCTTCTTTCTTGCAATGTTATGATTTGAGTATTTAGCTATATTATTGCATGAACTTGTAGTTTGTCCATGTTCATTACTGTGGAGCAGGTGTCTTCAAACTTCAAGGTGTGTCAGAGTTCCCTGGAGGACTTGTGAAATCACAGATTGTTGGCCCCCAGCCAGAGATTATGAATTAGTAGATTTGGGAAAGGGTCCAAGAATTTGTATTTCTAACAAGTTTTCAGGTGATATTGTTAGGGGCACCCCATTTTAAGAACCACAGCTGTATAGTGCTCTATTATATGCATATACCACAATTTAATAATTCATTCCTTTGGTTTGGGGCTGTTATATAAAATGCAGGTATGAACATAATTGAATCTGTCTCTTGTTTCTTATTTCTCCTGCATTCTTGTTTTATAACTTTGCTGGGTATAGAATTCTAGAGTGACAGGTATGGAGATTCCTTAGCAGCTTGAAGGTAGCATTGCATTGTCTTTTTCTGACTTCCATTTCTCTTGTTGAAAAGTCAGCTGTCAGATTCTTGCTCCTCTAAAATTTCTGTAGTCACTTTTGAAGTTTTTCTTTTGTGTTGCTAACATGTCTACCACTGAATTTGTCATTTTTCTATTTATAAGCTTATTCTTCCTCCTCTGAAAAAACATATTTCATCGGGTTATTTAAATTAGACACTTGAAAGACATTTTATATTTCTACCTTATTCTTATCTTCCCACTCCCACCCCTCACAAAATTATCAGGTTCTATTGTTACTATTAATAGTAGCTTCTAATATTTAGTGAGAACTTATATTGTATCAGACACGGCTAAGCACTTTACTTTTATTAGCTTATTAATCTATCCCTAAATAGCTCCTGAATCCAGCATTAGTTTATTAATTTTACTGCCATAACCCATTCAACCTCTTGTCATTATTTTTTCTGGGTCATTTCATCATAAAACTAACCAGTTCCCTTCTCTTATCTAATGAGATGTCAGCATGAGCTCAGTAAAATGCAGGCTGATTATATTGTTCTGGCTTAACATCTTTTAAAAAATTTGAATTTAATTTTGTAATATATATTTTCAATTGATTTTTTCTTCACAAATAAAAATTGTACATATATATTGTGTACAACATGATGTTTTGAAGTATTCACATATTGTGGAATGGCTAAATTGAGCTAATTAACACGTGCCTTATCTCACATACTTATTTTTTGTGGTGAAAAGACCAAGAACCTTTTGGTGGCTCCTTACTGCATGCAGAGTAAGGCTTATGAAGACACAGGCTGCTCTTCCCTGGGCCCTGTCTACTCCAATGCCATCTCCTGCCCCTGTCCTGTGCATGCCATGAGGGCCTGGTTCTGCTGCTATGGCCTTATAAACCCTGCTCAGGACTGTTTTACATGTGTTCCTTGTTAATTCGCGGAATGATCCATTTATTAGTCCATTTTCACACGGCTATACAGAACTACCCGACACTGGGTAATTTATAAAGAGGTTTATTTGGCTTACAGTTCTGCATGGCTGGGGAGGCCTCAGGAAAGTTACAATCATCGTGAAAGACGAAGGAGAAGCAAGCATATTTTTTACCAGGTGGCGGGAGGGAGCGAGTGAGTGGGAGAAAACCGTCACATAATTTTAAACCATCAGATCTCATGAGAAGTCACTGTCAAGAGAACAGCATGGGGGAAACTGCCCCCACGGTCCAATCCGCTCCCACCAGATCCCTCCCTCAACACAAGGAGATTACAATTCAAGATGAGAGTTGGGTGGGAACACAGAGCTAAACCATATCAACCCCTCTTCTGAATAATTCCTACCTCCATTTAAAGTGAAATCTAAATATAAATTCTTGAACTCTTCTGTGTTAGATTAGACTATTCCTTGACAAATATTCACATCTTCCCACTACCTTCCCCTCTGCCCTCGCATCCCTGCGAGAAGTGCACTTCCTACCCCGTAAATGTTGAGTGTGGCCACGTGACCTGCTGTGGCTAATTGAATGTGGGAAAAAGTGACTGTGGATTTGGAGCCTCGGAATAAGGGATGTGGTGTGTTTCCACTCATTCCTTCGAGAGATTTGTGCTGGCATGAAAACATGCAGCTGCTTGTCCCAGAAGAATGAGAGCCATCTCAGGCAAGCCTAAACAAAACTTGTAGTTTAGAACAAAGCTTGGTCAAACCTAGCCAAGTTGAGCTGATCCCAGCTTACCCATAGTTGGATGAGTGAGAGGTAAAGGCTCTTGTTATTATGTCTTGGTGATAATTGGCATTTGGGGACTGCTGTGACTTTCGTGTGCTTTTCTCCCAAGCACATGGGTGAGGTTCCCTCTCCTTTGTACTTCCTTAGCCTCCCATGCTTATGTTTCTCCGTGAGTGCCAATTATATGATATTGTATTTTCATCACTGTATTATTGTTCTATGTTTTATGCCTCTCACTCTTCTCTAAATTCCTTGGGGGTAGATAATATATCATGTTTATGTTTCTATGTCAGTGCTTAAAATTGCATTGCATATAATGGGGGTTTAAAACTGTTAATTAAAAGAAAGTGAATGGAAACTTACATTTCTAGCAGTAGTGCTAATTACATTACCTGACTGATCCTCCTACTCAAAACGACTAAAATTGATGGCTAAAATATGGGAGAAAATGTGTGTTCTAGCAGGGAAATCATGAGCCCCAGAAGTCAAAAACAAAGAGAAAATTGAGAACCCAGAGAGATTATAAGAGCAATGAAGTCAACTTTTGAGATTGCTAAACCCAGATGACTGAGTTTTTCCTTTCATAGATGGGAGTGAACCATGACACGGGGCCTTGGACAGGAACCAAAGCCTTGGATACAGTCAAGGGAGGGTCTAAAAAGGGGCCACTGATCAACTCTAATATCACATGGCCCTCCACCTCAATGTAACAGTGAGCAGGAACTTTATGTCTCAAATCTTGATATTCAGTAGAAGTGAAGAATTCTGCCTTGATGAACTCATAACTACAAACTAGCTCTTACATGTTCAGATAGCTCCAAGTCATGCCACGTCACTAGACCTCAGTTTGTGCTTGGTTTTCTTTTAGGTTGATATACCTCCTGGTGTATGGCAAAAATAAATTCAGAAATCTCTGTAGAAGAGCCTATTTCCAAATCTGGCCTCAATGAATTCCCAAACATAACTTTGCAAGAAACGTGAGGTCACAGTAACATTTTTCTTAAAAAAAAAAAAAAAAAAAAAGCAGGCTACTGGTTGGGCATGGTGGCTCATACCTGTAATCTCAGCACTTTGGGAGGCCAAGGCAGGCAGATCACGAGGTCAAGAAATCGAGACCATCCTGGCCAACATGGTGAAACCCTTTTGTAAAATTTTTGTATTTGTAAAAATAAAAAAATTAGCTGGGCGTGGTAGTGCATGCCTATAGTCTCAGCTACTCAGGAGGCTGAGGCAGGAGAATCACTTGAATCCGGGTGGCGGAGGTTGCAGTGAGCCAAGATCATGCCACTACACTCCAGCCTGGCGACAGAGTGAGACTCTGTCTCACAAACAAAAACAAAAACAAAAACAAAAAACAGGCCATTGTAAGTGGCAGCAGAAAAAAACAGCAGAATCAGACCTATTGGACTTCAGATAATACCATTACTGAAGATGATATAAATGATTATATTTAAGATTTTTAAAGAAATAAAAGAGGGGTTGAAAGATTTAATGAAGGTGAGAGGAAGAGCTGACTTGGGTTGAGGGATGGGTGGCACTGAGAATCCGGGTAATCACTGTGCTTGATTGGTTATATGACTAAATCAATACATTTATTTATTTATTTATTTGGAGATGGGGTCTTGCTTTGCTCCTCAGGCTGCAGTGCAGCGGTCTTCACAGATGCCTTCATAGTGCACTGTGGCCTCCAACTCCTGAGATTTGGAGGTAAAAGTGTTCAATTGATCCTCCTGCCTCAGCCTCCTGAGTAGTTGGGACTACAGATGCCTGCCGCCATGGCTAATAATATTTACTAAGATTCTAAAATATGCCAGAGAGGAAGATAAAGAGGTTGGATAAATTGTGGAACTGGGAGATAATATAGGCGATATTGGGGTGCTCACACTAGATGGCTTTTTTAAAAAAATGCATTAGATTGGCTATGGTGAGAAACGCTGGAAGAGGAGGTATCGGATGCTTTAAAAGGAACAGAAAATGAAGTGTCCAAGATGAATTTCACTTGATTGTTGAACACTGAGCACTCCTGAGAGCTTGCACATCTGGATGCTGATTTGAAGGACTCCCATGTCAACCAGCAGTAGTGAGTGAATCTGTCAACACGTTCCACAGTTTTCTTCTCTGCGCAATTACGAGTTAGGATAGGTCACAAGAAAGGTTTCTCATGAGATTTGGAGGTAAAAGTGAAGTCGTGGTCTTATATTTTTACATGGAAGGATCTTTGAAGGGCATGAAGCTCTGTTGCAGCCCAAGCCCATGGTGCTCATCTCCTGGCTCACCTTGGGGTGGGACAGCAGCCACTCTGGTCCTGAGCATCTCCTCCAGGGCCTTTGCCTCCTGTACCAGGTGCTTGTTTAGTTCCACGAGGAAGGAGCAGCTTCTGCGGCGGGCCACGGGCCTCCTTCGTTGAAGGCACAAGCAGGTTCCCATCATTCTCCAGGGCTCCAGCTTGTCCTGGATTTCTCAGTGTGTCCTTGCTCCTCAGCTTCATGTCCACTTCTCCTTGCTGCCAGCCTGTCCTGATGACTTTAGGCTCCTGCCCCAGACAGAAAAAGGTAGCCTTCTCACATAGGCTGTTTAATGAGCTCCTATGGTTGCTTGAACTCCAGTCTCTACGACAAATCCTCAGTCACAATCCCTCTGTAGTGGTTCTGCTTCTTCCATCAAACCCTGAGTGATAGAAGGAGCATGAGTCAGCCCAGCCTCTGACCTTGCCCAACCATTCATTGGTTTAGACGCAGACAACATTGGATTTCCTGTAGCCACATCATGAGCTCAGGCCCTTCTTATTTGTTGGCAGAGCAAAGGAAGTAGCAGAGTGAGGCTGTGATATATTCTAGTCCAGCACTTCTTAAACATTTTGGTCTCAGAACACCTTTACGCTCTTAAAATGTATTGAGGATCTCAATGAGATTTTGTTTAAGTGGGTTGTGTCTGTTGGAATTTATTGCAAAAATTAAGACTAATGAAAAGATTATGAAACAGATTATTTATTTAAAAATAACAATAATAAGGCCATTACGTGTTAACATAAAAGTACATTTTTATGGAAATAACTGTTTTCCAAAACAAAAACAAACGCGGTAACAGCAGTAGCTTGTTTTAAATTTTTTGCAACTCTCTTTAACATCTGGCTTCATGGAAACCAGCTGGATTTTTATATCCACTTCTGCATTCAAACTTTTGTTAACATTCTGTGTCCAGTAGGCTCTGGAAGACTCCATTGCATATTTTGAGAGATTAACAGTGAAAAGGAACATGGCATCCTAGTAATATTGTGAAAATAGGTTTGTCTTTACAGACTGCTTGTAATTTTGGGATTTCCCCATGGGTTCCCAAACCACACTGGGGGACTGTTGGGTTAGTCTAAGGGCTGAGTTTAAGGGTGAATTGTCGGGGGTTATGAGTACTGGTCAGGGTTTTGGGAGAAAAATGAAGATGCCTCAATGGTGGCTGGCCATTTCAGGGCCTTGGGGTAGAGAAGAGGAAGGTGAGCCCAAGGAAAGGCTTTTCATGCTCTCGCTGTTGTAGTTGGGGATGTGATGAGTCGTTCTTTGTACCTGTCAGTTAGTTGTGGAGTAGACTGTGTTGCTCTTTCTAAGACGCAGGCTGGAGCAATGAAAAGCCAAGAAAATTTTAAGAGATGACAAAGATCTTTTGTAGAAGGTTCAGTAGTTCTACGGTTCTGTAGAAAATAGTGGATATGAATCGGGGTGATGTGGGTGATGGCTTCAACATCGATTACCACAGTTACAGCCAGAGTTACAATGCCCTGAAGACTCATTTTGTTAGCCGTAAAGAAGTTCCTGTCTTTGTGGGTCATGAGATACTGATGTAGACTGGAGTAATCGCCTTCCCTTTTGTCTACTCACAGAGGCACTGTATATCCTCATTCCCTCCCACATGTTGGCAGAGAAAATCTGGAAATGCACTTGGCCTTTCTCTCAAATGTCTGTGAACTTGCATCCACGAGTACTGCACGCATAGAGCAATTTTCCTGCTGTGAATCCTCCTCTTTGCTTCCTAAGAACACAGCCTTCAGCTCCACAGCAGGAGGTGCCTTCTTCAGGCAACATTTTTACCATAAAGCATTGTACCCTGTCCAGGGCCTGATAGAGGGAAAGTTGAATGCAGTCAGGGTGAGCTACTCTCTCCTGTCTGAGTGGAGATTGGAAGACAGATTCAGCACTTGTTCATCCGCTCCATCCAGGTATGTTCTGTTTCCTAGTTCTTTCTAATCAGATGATGAGTAGTACTGAACTGTTTCCCAGAGAACAAGCTGAAATCTGAGCTCTAGCAGCTCCTGGCCTGCCTTTGCTGAGACATTGAAATCTAACAGTGGCGAAGAAAGCAGACCCGAAACACCATTATCCCATTGCTTCTGCAATTACATTTTCTTTCAGTGTATCATATCCACGTTCAAACCAAAGAACCTAACATTTTCATTTTAAGAAAGGCATTATATCATGTATCAAAAACTTCCATGATCCTCAACTTTTCTTCTAGTGAAAATACAAAGGTGAAGATGTATAATGAAAAAGAATCTATACATTTTTTTTCGGGTGCAAGCATTCATATTTTCCATGTGGAAGTGAGCCAATGGACTAGATCACCTCTAGAAGATTCTTTTATAGTTTATTAATGCACATACCTTTAATGTTTGTTTTATTGGGCACTGTGATGGTTAATATTAAGTGTCAACTTGATTGGATTGAAGGATGCAAAGCGTTTGTTTCTGGGTGTGTCTGTGAGGGTGTTGCTGGAGGAGAATAACATTTGAGTCAGTGGACTGGGAGAGGCAAACCCACCCTTAATCAGGATGGGCACCATCCCCTTGCTGCCAGCGTGGCTAGAAAAAGCAGGCAGAAGATGATGGAAGAAGCAGACTTGCTGAGTCTTCCAGTCTTCATCTTTCTCCCATGCTGGATGCTTCTGCCCTCAGACATCAGACTCCAAGTTCTTCTTCTTTTTGACTCTTGGACTCACACCAGTGGTTGGCCAAGGTCTCTTGGGGACCTCGGGCCTTCAGCCACAGATTGAAGGCTGCCCTGTCGGCTTCCCTACTTTTGAGGTTTTGAAACTCAGACTGATCCACTACTGAATTCCTTGCTCTTCAACTTGCAGACTGCCTATCATGAGACTTTACCTTGTAATTGTGTTGAGTCAATTCTCCATAATCAACTCCCCTTCATATATACATATATCCTGTTAGTTCTGTCCCTCTAGAGAACCCTGACTCATACAGGCACTCTGTGTGAATGACAATGCTGTCTGATTCTTTTTGATTTATTTATAAGCCTTCCATATCTAGGAAAGCTTGCAAATCCGATAATATATTTGTCTATATGTATGTGGGGTGTGCTGTGTGTGTGAGCGTGTTTGTGTATTTGTGTATATTTACATGTTCTGGTTGTGTGAATTTTATTTTCATGAGTTGATCAACATTGGAAGGGAAAAAACGACTTTTACCAGACTCTGAAATTGCATCATGAATAAAGTTCTATTTGTTCTGCCTCAACCTACGTTGTTTTGTACCTTTCTCTGCTTACTGTGCGTTGCCTTGTTTTTTTAACAAATGCATTTTTTCATATTTTGGTCTCTACCTGCAAGGGTAATAATGTTTCTTTTACATCCTTACCAGAATTCTTTATTTTTTCACTGGTAGCCTCTGACTCAGTATTAACAACCTAAAAGTATGAGTCTAGAAGACATACTTGAGCAGAAAATTTAACATTATTTAATTTACATGATTTAGGCAATTTACTGACTCAGGCAATGACAGAGAGGATATGAACAGTCATTTGCTCTTCAGAGACTGAAAAACCTTCTTTTCTGCCAAAACATTGCTATTAGAACTTTGTTGAATGTCAGAGATAATTTGGACATTAGCTCACGAACTTTTCTTAACTATGTATATTAATATTCTAGGCTTTTAGTATGTAGTCACTAAAATTGTGTTTTACGATTTAAAAAGTTAATGCTGTTGAAAGCTTTACAGCATTCTAAATTTTCTGAACTGATAGGAAAATAAAATTCACATTCACTACTAATTTTAGTTGTATTTATCATTGATTGCAAATTCTTTAATATTAGCAAATATTTTTGAAAGGTTAATAAAGAAATTTGGAATATAAATTTAGATTGAAACAAGGGAGGCAATACCTCTTGAATTTATATTTGAGAGCTCATCTCTAAGTGTGCACTTAATAGTTAGAGATGTTCAAAGCCAGAGATTTTAAAAAAGGTTAACATATTAATACCGTATTTAATTTGGGAAAAATACCACTCTTGTAATTTCCATCAGTCATCATGTTTTTGTTACAAGCAACCCAATCAACTCTGGCAGGTTTAAGAACTACAAAATGATGGTATTTCAAAAAAAGAATGTTGGATAGGTTACATGATTGCCAGGAAGGTTAAAGAATCAGGCACATACCCCAAACCTTGCCATAAAATTGCTCTGAAGAACACATCGCTGTTCACCCCGCTTAGTGTCAAACTCTAGTCCTGATGCTGGAGTCGTCCACAGTGCTGGTGGGGTTCCCACTGGCTCAGGAGCTGGACCTTGCTGCGGCCACACTGTGGCCAGAGCATCTCTTGGTCTAGTTCAGGTGGACCAGGTGCATCCGGGAGGCAGCCTCGCTGTGCAAGGGCCTGCACGCTAGCTTCCCGGGACGGAGTGAGGCTGGCGTAGCCTGTGCCCTTTTCTGTCTAGGGAGGAGGGAGTTTTCTACCTCCCACCAATATTTCTTAGGCAGGGAATTCCCCAAATCCAGGAGTAGGGCTCACACATTCTGGGTGGCCAACAAAGAGTGCACAACATGACTTTCCAAGGTGTTTTCACAATCATAGCTGAGTAAAACCTCAAAGTGACCTGTTACGGCAGGCAGTTCCCCCTTAAAGGGAATCGACCTGAAAAAGGAGGAAAGAGAGTCACTGAAGGAGCCAATTCCACATCTTGCTTGTCAGTGACAAGTTTAGGAAAAGCAAGTCTTCAAACTGGGGTAGGTGACTGTTCCACAGAGGCAGCAGATTTTCTAAACTGACCTTAAACGGTGGAGTGTAACTCATGACACCCTCCTGCGCTCCTGAAGTCCGATGGACTCTGATGCAGTCCCATTATTGGACTCACGCTGACTTGTTTCAGGGCTGAGGGATCCTAGTCAGTCATCTGGGAGCATTCTCAGTGATCTCATCTTAAAAACAAATCCTACATTTCCTTTTTGGAAAGGGCTATGGTGTACTGTTTAAATTTTACATGTATTCTTTAGGTAGTGTCTGTTTTATAAATGTAATGTTTTCTTTGGCCATTTTGTGGTGAAGCGTAATCATGGAAGAGAGGAGATGTATTGGCAGAAACTCCCCAGTCTTGTTTTGTGATGCAATTAAAAGTGACAATATAGCCCCCTTATACTTGAAGGATTCGTTCCGAGACCCCAGTCTGAAGCGTCAGACAGTACTGAACCCTATATATACTGTTCTTTCCTATATATACACATCTATCACAAAGTCTAATTTATAAATTAGGTACAATAAGAGATTAACAACAATAATAAAATAGAGCAATTATGAAAATATGCTGCAAAAAATGTATGTAAATGTTTACTTCTGGAATTTCCCATTTAATATTTTTGAACGATGCTTGACGATGTTTAACTAAAATTTTGGAAAGCAAAGCCATGGACAAGGTGGACTACTTTATACACCTGTGCCTCCGTATCTGCAGGTATTGGTTCCAGGACCCTCAATGATACCAAAATCTACGGATGCTCAAGCCCCGTCTGTAAAATGGCATCACATTTGCATATAACCTACCCACATCTTCCCATATATAGCCATGTGCTACATAATCACATTTTGGTCAACGACAGACTGCATATACAATGGTGGTTCCGTAAGATTATAATGGAGCTGAAAAATTCCTATTAGCTATGGATGTTGTGGTCATCTTAATGTCGTAGCGCAATGCATTACTCGCTGTTTGTGCGGACACCAGTGTAAACAAACCTACTGCACTTCCAGCTGTGTAAAAGTCTAGCACTTACAATGATGTCCAGTACATAAGATGTGACCAGGCTAATAAATGACTATGTTACTGGTTTATACATTTACTATACTATACTTTTTATTCTTATTAGAGTATTCTCCTTCTACTTATACAAAATGTTAACTGTAAAATAGCCTTGAGCAGGTCCTGCAGGAGGTGTCCAGAAGAAGGCATTCTTATCCTAGGGGATGACAGCTCCATGCATGTCATTGCCACTGAAAATCTTCTAGTGGGACAAGAGGTGGAAGTTGAAGACACTGATGTTGATGATTCTGACCCTGTGTAGACCTGGGCAAATGTGTGTATGCCTTAGTTTTTAGCGAAAAAGTTTGAAAAGTTAAAAAATACTGGCAATTTTTAAAAAAGAGAAACACTTGTAGAATGAGGACATAAAAAAATATATCTTTCTTGTATGGCTGTAAACATGTTTGTATTTTAAGCTAAGTGTTATTAGAAAAGAGTCAAAAGTTAGAAAATTTAAAAGCCTATAAAGGAAAAACGTTACAGTAAGCTAAGGTTAATTTATTATTGATAAAGAAAATGATTGTATAAATTCAGTGTAGGCCAAATGCGCAGTTTCTATAAAGCCCACAGTAGTGTACAGTCATGGCCTTCATATTCACTCATCACTCACTCACTGATCACCCAGAGCAACTTACAGTCATTCATGTTAAGTGCCCTATAAGGTTACCATTTTAATCTTTTATACTGTATTTTTACTGTACTTTTTCTATGTTTAGAAATGAGAGATGTTTAGATACACGAATACTTAACTTTGTGTTACAGTAATATGCTATTCAAGTTTGTAGCTTAGGAGCCGTAGGGTATCTCATATAGCCTAGGTGTTAGTAGGCTACGCCATCTAGGTTTGCTTAAGTACACTTTGTGATGTTTTCACAATCACAAACCCACCTAGCAACAAATTTCTCAGAACATATTCTGTCAGTAAGCAATGTATGACTATACTTTAAATAATCTTTAGATTACTTACGGTATCTAATACTATGTAAATGCTATGTAAATACTTACAGTATATTTTTTGTTTGTATCATTTTTCAGTATTGCACTGTTTTTTCCCCGTAATATTTTGAGGCATGGTTGGATACAGAGGGCTGACTGTATTTATTACAGAAATTTGCATATATAGATAATTAGAAGGAAAATTATGCCATAATTTTATTATGCAAAAAGGACTATTGTTAATAATTTGGGATGTTAATGTTCAGTCTTTATTTGAATGCAAACTTTTTTTCAGCCGTCAGTCAATAAATGAGAGATATTTATTTGAGCAGCAGAGATGTGGAAATTATGCCCATTTTTAATTGTTACTGAGTTTTTATTTTTTTGATTTTTATTTTACTTTAAGTTCTGGGATACATGTACAGAAAGTGCAGGTTTGTTACATAGGTATAAATGTGCCATGGTGGTTTGTGGGCGGCAAGCCACCCAGGCGCCGAGGCAAGAGACCGAGAACACGAGCTGTTCCAGTTTAATAAAATATAAAACAAGAATAGTCATACCAGATATAGATCTTAGATATGATTATATATGAATATCATCAATCATTAGTTGGTAGTAATTACTCTTTATCCCAATATTATAATAATCCCTGCTCTATAATCATAACCTAGGAAAAACCAGGCCATACAGAGATAGGAGCTGAGGGGACATAGTGAGGTGTGACCAGAAGACAGGAGTGCGAGCCTTCTGTTATGCCTGGACAGGGCCATCAGAGGGCTCCTTGGTCTAGCGGTGATGCCAGCATCTGGGAAGATGCCCATTACCAGGCGGACCGTGGTCTAGCGGTAGCAAAAGGTGTCAAGGAACAACACCTGCTACTTGGCAGACCGGGAAAGGGAGTCTCCTTTTCCCCAGGGGAGTTTAGAGAAGACTCTGCTCCTCCACCTCTTGTGGAGGGCCTGACACCAGTCAAACTTTCCTGCAGTTATCCGGAGGCCTAACCGTCTCCCTGTGATGCTGTGCTTCAGTGGTCACGCTCTTAGTCCACCTTCGTGTTCCATCCTGTACACCTGGCTCTGCTTTCTAGATAGCAGTAGTAAATTAGTGAAAGTACTAAAAGTCTCTGATATGTAGAAATAATGGCGTAAGCTGTCTTTCTCTTTGTCTTCTCTCTCTTTGCCTCGGCTGCCAGGCGGGGAAGGGCCCCCTGTCCAGTGGACACGTGACCCACGAGACCTTACCTATCATTGGAGAAGACTCACCTTCTTTACCCTGCCCCTTTTGCTTTGTATACAATAAATGACAGCAAAGCCAGACATTCGGGGCCACTACCGGTCTCTGTGCATTGGTGGTAGTGGTCCCCCGGGCCCAGCTGCCTTTTCTTTTATCTCTTTGTCTTGTGTCTTTATTTCTACACTATTTCATCGCCGCACGCAGGGAGAGACCCACTGACCCTGTGGGGCTGGTCTCTACAGTGGTTTGCTGCACCTATCAACCCATAATCTAGGTTTTAAGCCCTGTATAAATTAGGTATTTGTCCTAATGCTCTCCCTCCCCTTGCCACTACCCCCCCCGCCGACAGGCCCTGGTGTGTGATGTTCCCCTCCCTGTGTCCATGTGTTCTCATTGTTCACCTCCCATTTATGAGTGAGAACATGTGGTGTTTGGTTTTCTGTTCCTGTATTAGGTTGGTGAGAATGATGGTTTCCAGCTTCATACATGTCACTGCAAAGGACATGAACTCATTCTTTTTTATGAC